>NC_060236.1:31886047-32186047 GCF_021155775.2 Neodiprion pinetum | reverse complement strand
TTCTCTTTATAAAACGCACAAAAAACAAAACGGAAGAAGAAAAAATTACCGTATTATGTACTCGACGTATAGGTATTTGACTGTGACCGTATACATACAGTATTGTTTTTTATTCCGAGTGTTTTGCTCCCCTTACACGTAGACCACAAGCAATGCAGACATGCAAGAGCAAGCTCATGTGCACACGTACTTTGGAGTCTACAAATTCACAAACCGAATTTTCGTTACTCGAACTTTTAGCGAACTTATAATAACAACTCAATTATTCTAGCCATTATTTCATTCCGAATAAAGTACCGCCGAATAATTGATGAGCGATAAAAATATCCACACAGGCAAAATAAAAACGCAGGTGTATGAACGGCGGCCATTTTGATTTCGTCTGAGCGTATAATTGGCCACCTTTTAAACTGGCAATTAAATTTATGGTATTATCACACGCCAAACATTATTAGATCCGAAGAAGAATTTTCACAAGAAGGTCGTACAATGAATTCAAATCGATTCGAATGAGATCTGATTTTTATCGTTGAAGTATCGGGTACCTAGGACCAAGTGGCGTTGTACTTAATACTGCAGTGCAGGATTTACAAGCATACTGCAGGTGTACGTAGGTCGTACGGAAAGATACTACCAACATGACTGTGACAAGTTTCACGCCAAGTCCATTAATACTTGAGCGGGTGTCCCGGTAATTCGGTCAAGTCTTCCCTAGAGGCTGGTCCCTGGTACAATACGTACCGGGTGACGGATTTGAATTTATCCCACGCGTAGTCGTGATTCTCGCCGAATCGATACGCACGCCGGTAACGGCAAGTTTGCAAATGAAGCTTGTTTTCCAAGACCGAAGTTGAATTGACTGAAATATAACAATCTTGCACTCATTGTCCGCGTAGATTATCGCTCGGAAATAAATAAAAAATCCCTGCAATATCGTGTAACGATTTGAATTCGCTTAATTTGAGGGAATGGACCTGGGGCGAGATTTCAACACTTCTATTATCACTCCTAAAGTGGTTCTATCCTAATAACCGATCACCCTGTACATATGCCGGAGCATGACATTAAGGAGAAATGTGTGCACGCGGTCATCAGGTTGTTACGATGTACACAGTACAATACAGGCTCGGCTGACCATCATTCAACCAAATGACTTCTCGAACTTGTGGTTAGTTAGATCCTTAATTATTCAAACTTGACCATGGGACCCTGAATTTGCGGTACGCATCAAGTATTCCATCACCGTAGTAAGAAACATTCTTCGGTGTTCCAGATTGTATTGAGATTTATTGAAATTCTGCAGCGACTGATGAGGTATCAGCAAAAACGGAATAATTAATTGCTTGTTTTTAATAAGACTGAAAGGTTTGTTAATGCATTCGAATATTTTATTCTTCCTCTCCATTATTTGGTAGGTATATAGAGCAGCTGCTACTGCCAGGCGAGGACAAGTTTTGAGAAAAATCAAGTCACCGCGAGCGGACTTAAAGAATGAAAAATTAAGGTAGTGACCTGACGGGATCTGAAACAAAGCGGTGTCAGACGCACACAACTGCTGGGTAGAGTGGGAATCAAAGAGCGAGAAGGAGAGTGGAAGGGGATCAAGAGCTGATGCGAGGGAGAAAGAGAGAAAACAATGAAAAATGTTCATTAGCCGTGGAAAATCAAGTGTCTTTATTCTATGCTTGACAAGCCTCGTATATACTCTTCCCATTGTTTTTATCTCATCGTAAAAATCCCCAACGTAGGTGGACTCGCTGTATCAACGCCAAGCTACGTCGTTTGTCACCGGAGAGCTCGGCTTGTTTTATACCTCAACATCACCGTTGATACTTACTGCACGTTTCAGCTGCTCTGGTACTTTAATGCGATAAAAACGTTCAATAATCCATCTCAAGGACTTTCGGAAAAAATTAAGAGTGATCAACCGATGCTTTTAAAAAAACATACCAGCCATTTTCTGTCGTTAATATTATTATTATCATACCGTCCACGCTCGGAAAAGAGAAATTCTAATTAAATTGAGGTAATGAGTCAAGGAGTGTTGAATAAGAACTTGGAGTTTCCGATACTTGAAGCATCAGCGTGAATGAATAATTACAGAGTCAACTGCGAGGACCAATCTTTTGTTTGTACCCAACATTGCAGGCTACATGACCTTATCAAACGCAACCCACGGAACGTCTGCGAATGGTTGGTAGTGGTAAATAAGGTAAATTGAACGTGGTGCCAAGTAGCGGCATTATCGCGAACTGTTTTGCCCATGTTACCGTTCTACCTATTACCGATTTATTAGCACCATTGATTAGTCATATCATATCAAAAGGCTAGTCTTATGGGGATTCTTCTGTTACAAAAAATTAATGGTAACTTACCCACATCAAGGGTCGTAGCAGATCAGTACGCGACCTGTAGTACCGGTACTGATGATTGACATACCGGCAAAGATGTTCTCTTTTTTTTTTTTTTTTTATTTCATGTGATAGAAAGAGACTGTGAATCTGTTATTATCGACTGGACATCGCAGCAAAGTCTTATTGTTAGCTTACTAACATCATGAGGGTGAAATATGTAAATTACCGAACACAAGCGCAGTTGGCTACCTGAAGCTGTAGGAAATATTACGTTTTTCAACAGGATGTAGTTACTCGATGATAGCATTCTCCGACTCGAAATATATGTATGGAACTAATTTTCGAGAGTTCTTTGTATGCCTTGGGTATACAACGCCATGGTATCAAGTGCCTCAGAGTATTGAGCCAATTTAAATAGCTGTTTGAGGACTATGTTCTACTCGCTGGTTTAAAAAAATTTCGAATTATTTAACTTCTTATTAATCAATTTTAATTGTAATTCGATAAAAAGAATTAATTAAATCTATCCGCAAATTCTTTCTCGATTCAAGGATCTCATATTAGAGCACTTATTTTGCAACGTTTTTTTTTAATTTTCTTTTTGTTAAATAAATTTATCGTTTTATGAAAATTAAAAAATCGAGATTCAATTTATATCTTAAATAGTTCATCACACCTATCTTGGTGGATCATCTGTTTCAATTGTTTCAATTAGGAGCCACTGTACATTGTTCATCTCACTTCCCGCAGTAGAAAACATGGAATTACAAAATTATTTCGCAGTGGATCGGCGGCTAGGATGGTTCCAAATGAGGAACATTAGACATTCCTGATTTCACCAACTCACTAATTAATAAAATCGAAATTCTACCGAATATCCTTGTGGATTTACTATTACGATTGTTCTCGAGCAAAAACCACTTGACATTGTCAATTTCACAATCCTTTATCTTATCCAAACCGAAAAACGGACACCCGAGGACAGGCTCGAGATCTTTGAGATCAAGTATAGATGAAAACCTAAAGGAGCTACTAAAAGCAACTGGAGGAACTATGGTGGAAATTTTACACGAAACATTACAAAATTCGCTAGATATCCACGAAAGGACAAACGATAATGATTCGAAGGGTATTGTTTTGAAACTCATGGATCGACTCGTGCGGAAATTTTTGAGAGCAACATATTGAGATCTTTTCCATTGTCAACTTGTTCAATAAATCCTAATTACTACGATTCTATCCGTCGCTCGATTTCTCCGATAAGTTTTGTTTTTATTCATTTAATTTTTTTTTCACAGTTACAAATCTTTGATTATTAATTGAATGAAAATTGTATAATTAATAAGGAAGTGGTCGCAAGGGTGATGTGTATAAAATTATCTATAGCTACTTGGATGGCAAAAACGTATGATTTATTTGCCGCAACGGCTCGAGTCACATGATCGTATGAGTTTGTTACAATCTAAAAAACACACATTACAACTACTTAAGGAATATTCTTTCCAATTATTCGTACCAATGTGGAAGCTAACACCTGACGTTCGAAAGTAACGTGCGCGTATATCACCGAGGTCTTATTAATTTCGACAAACATTCGTATATGTATATCATGTAAGGCCGATCGTCATCAATGTTTTTCCATTTCCCTTTTTTTTTTTTTCAAGAAAAAAGAAAAATGAACCAAAAGAATGTTGCTCGTCGTTAAAATCCTAGACTAATTTAAAAAAAAAAAAAAATACAAATAACGCCGTAGGTTTTTTTTCAAAGCATTTAATGACAATAATATTATAATTATTATGTTGATAATAGATGATTGATCGATAGCGTTAAGCAGCACCAAATTCAAGTAGGTACTTTCAGCTCTCGCTAGTCAATTCCTTCAGCCTGAGGAGGTGTATTGAGCAAAAGAAAACGTTTATATGTATGTATGTTTGTTTAGGGGAAGTAAGTAGGTATATATAGTCGAAAAACAAATAAATAAACCAGCGAGGTAAAAATATAATAATAATCGTTTGTATAAAAACCTAAAATTAAGACTCACACATGAACTAATTATCTATTACAATATTAGTTATCTTAAGGCGATACCGAAAACGATCTCACGCGTATACGTGCACAGAAACATGGCGTCGTGGTATCAAATCGAGAAAGGCTTTCTCTCCGAATCACGACGAGTTGCTGTTCAAATATCCACGAAATCGGTGATTTCTGACTCTGCCAATAACGGAGAAGTAACGAATGTCTCAATCTTGTCAAACAGAAACGTGAAACAATAGATATAGTGGGCTAAAGTGGCGAGGTGGACTAAGCCTACGAGTAATGGCAACAACAAAGCTAGCAGATGAAACTTCCAGAACGCAAAACTACAACGGCTCAGCGAGTGGAGCGTTTCCAAGTCCTAAGTCCGAGAAGATGTTTCGAAGAACAGTTTTATTTTCAAATGCCACACTATATTCAAGAAACAACATCGTTCGAAACTTTTAAAGATCTTTAGAGCTTGATTGACAGTCACCGAGTTTAAAATCAATTTCGAAACAGATGAAAGACGAAATTTCCTCACTTTTGACGCCACAACGGCAGCTGTGTTTTATGTGTTGAGATCGACTCTGACTACCCATGTATATGCAGTACCTACATTCCAGTATAAAAAGAGGACTAAACGAATAAAAGAAATATTGAGAAAGATGTTGCATATGATGCATGTGTACAGAAATAGAAACTGAATTAGGATTCTTTCTTTTACATCATGCATGATAATATTATGCATTTGTATCGGGAGGAAGAATATGAAAAGAATAATAATAGTAATAATAATAATAATAATAACCGCATTAATGTAATGGGCGTTTATGACCGCTAGTGTATATAATAATTCATACTGTAGAGCGTAGAATATATATATATAAATATATATATATATATATATATATATGTATATATATATGTATATATATGCATAATCGCAGAGTTTAGCGTTCTACACCTTATAGAATAGGGCAATTATTCTCTAAATGCGATGATTCCGTTAATATTAATAATTAATCTTCAGAATACAATTAGAGTTATTTAGATTACTTTAGTGCTTAAAATTACAGTCAACACATTCAACTATATTATTTAAACCACTGGGCGCCGATTCTTCTTTCTCTCTGATAATTATTAAGATTTTACGTACTACGAAGAGATATAATAGCTAGTATCGTATTATCATACATAAACCATGAAAAAGTGATCAACGCTCGCTTATTTAACATTCGCAATACTGACTGAAACGTGATTTAAAATAAAAATGTTTTGCTTGTCTTTGCTTCGTTCCTCTTTTAATCTTTACTCCGACGTTTCATTATGTGTATTATTGTTTACAATTACCTTAAATTCTAAAATTATGTAAATTTATCTATATTGATTACAAGGGTCTCGAAACGTAATGCGAGAATTGAAATATCGATATCTAAAAGAGGGGAGAAAGAAAAGAACGGGCGGAAAATTGAAAACTAAGTACACTCGTGCGTGAAACTTTCACTCTTGAATTTGACGGATGTTTCAACTGGAAGTTTGATTTTTAAATGATTACTGAACTAAGTAAATTATATAAAATTCGGTTAAGCGCAGGTGAAGAAGAATTTGAATTAAAACTTGAGAGAAATTACATTTCAAACAGACAACGTCAGTTTGTTGACCCTTCAATACTAAAGTGATGATGACCAGTGAATAAATAACAGGCATATTGAAACGACGTATCATTCTATTTTCTCTGATGATCTGCAAAGAAACGGTCTCGTTTTTATTCTGAAAAATATAGATACTTTCTCGCACTAATATCATTGTTATTGTACTAAACGTGCATTCGATCAAATTGTAACGACGATTTGATATTTTTACCTTTAAATTGCCTATTTTTATTTCACCTTATTTTTAATGTTCGAAGACAAAGACGAGAACTTAAAAACAAAAGAAAAAAAAAACTATTCAAACTACGACAAACACCAACAACGACGATGACGACAACGTTTAATCAGTTATTGCTGTACCCACATTTTGTGGCAGTTCAAACTTGATTTACAGGATTTTACTTAAAAACATACGGCGGTAAAAGAGAGAGAGACAAAAACAAATTGGTTTACAGCGAGTTGAAAAATCTTGAATAATTCGATATTATTTGTATATCGATTAATGTCAGATCATGAGGTAAGTAGAACATCTAGTAGGTAGTAAGTGTCGTATTGTGAACGCGTTGTAAAAGGGGCTGATTTTTTATCGGCCTCTTTACCCTATGTACAATACTAATGCGTAACACGTAGAAATGCATGGACATACTGTTTGCGTGTATCATACAGTCATTAAAAAATATCGTTATCTCCTCGGTAGTTTGGCAAGCGAGCGCATTGATGTCCCTCTCTCTCTTAAATCGCAAGGAGAGAAAGGTCGGAGGTTATCATTCCTGCCCAATTTACGTTTCATCTATTTCGTTGGACACGATAATTGTTAAGTAGGTAGTTATGGATATCAAGTCGTCCGTCCGTATTAACGGTTCCGGGAATCTTATCGCCATTGGGATAACGACAGGCTATATTAAAACGTAAAAACCTTAGCTACGAAAATATGGCTCGCAATCTTCTCCAGCGTGCTTCGATCAGCGATCTGTTCCTGGCTAATCCCAAGCCCAGTCCTATCTCGAAATCGAAATCCTTGTCGACGGGCATCCCGTGATTTCCTCCGTCGAGGCACGCGACGTCCGAATTTTGAGCAGACAAATTGAAAGCCCTCACGATCCTTAATGCGGAAGATAGACGTGGCTTGCTGGTCGGCGAACTGAAGACGAGCCGGCGACTCTGCTTCTGGGAATTGGCGGTGGCGCCGTTCTTTGTCCCGTTCCCGTTACCACTTCCGCATCCGTTTCTCTGACTGTTATTATAGCTATACAGGTGTTTAACTTTACGGCAAAAGGTCGATCGTGGAGGCTTCGCTATAGATCATTGTCGGTATGGTTGTGGCGACATTCCGTTACCAGGTGTAACGTAGTCCCCAATCATCAGACTTGGGTTGACTGGGTAGTGAGACGTGTTGCCGAGGACCAGCGATTGCTGGAAAGTAACACCAAGCTGTAGCGCGAAAGACACGCAGGCAGGCCGATACTTTAGTATTCTGTTTACACGGTTTTACGGGGGTCTGCGTTAAACCAGCTAGCTATAACGATATCCAAGGGAACATGGCACCGTTTTACACATGAAGTTGATAATTTTGAAAGATTTCTTTTTTCACCTTCGACTCCTATCACCTCTCCTTGCAATCGGTAAGGGTCGCGAAACGATTTGAGGCGATAGAAGGTGGAGTTGAAAAACGAATGATTGTCTCTTTTGAAATTATTCCACAAGAATCGGTTGATGCGATAGAAAATCTTGGGTGTTTTTTTTTTCTGTTTGTTTTCTGTTTTTTTTTTCTTTTTAAGTACATACGTACGAATTACGAAACTGAAACAGAATTGAGAAATATTACATGATACGAGCACTTGGTATTTCAAGAAATTTCAGAAAGAAAACATCATTGTTTGATATACCATTTTACTTCACTTCCCTTCGAATACGCCAAACCTGAGGTAAAGGATATCTGAGCCTAGAGAAAGACTAACAAAACTTGTTACATTGCTTTTGCGAATTTTCATTATCTGACCTGTAAGAATGACTTTGCCGAATTCTTTGAAGAAGATATTACTTTCGTTTTTTCATTTATTTTTTTTTTTTATTTTTTTTTTTTTGTCTCTTTTTCCCGTTTTTCCAAATCGATTTTCACATCTACCACACACATTACTGTGGATAAAGAGTAGCTAGCTGGTTGAAAGCAACAAGGTTTGTTATACTAACTGTGGCCGGCGACGTAAACATGTTTGGTGTAATTCCACCACCTATAAGCTGTGCTGCCTGCGTGCTGGTTGCCGTTCCGCCTACTCTTCCTCGACCTGTACTCGATATTGATCCAGGATGTATGTTAGGCTGACCTCCTGCCACAGAGAAAAACGTAGGCCGTTAATTTTTACGTAATTCCAATAGTGTTTTCTTCCATATCGCTATTGCAGTTTATCTCCAACATATATCTTTCTCTGACGCTAATATTGTGCGTATTATTTCAAGCTGTTGTTTCTTGTGAAAAGAAAAAAACAAGACGACAAAAGTAGTAAAGAATAAACCTAATCGTATCGTTCAACTTTACAGATTTATGAGAAATACTTCAGCGTGTTGAATCTTCGATTTGCTCATGGTAAGGTTTCATTATCGAGAGAAGAGGATGCGATTTCTTTTATAGTAGCCAAAAAAAAAAAAATAGAATTAGGAAACATAAACAACTGCAAATATTGCAATAAATAAACTCGGAGCAAAACGTTACTCAGCAAGTTGAATATTATTCGAGGATACGTTTAACAACAAGGTATTGTGTAAAAGATCATTATTTATTTATAAATTCGCATTTCCCTGTGTTTACTTACAGATAAATTTGAAACAAAGAAAAAAAAACATAAGAAAAGTATACATGATACTCTACAAGTTACACCAGGATACATAAATCGACAAGCTTCGAGCGGTACTTGGGAAAGGAAAATTATTGACAGAGGATTGAACGTAAATCGTTCGATAATTACACAGCATTCAGAAATCATCCCTCAGGGTAAGGAACCTCATGCGTAGAGAATAACCATACTGGAGTAAGGAAAACAACAAGATGAGACAGCAAATACGGGATGAAAAAAAAGACGGGCTTTACTTCAAACAGACAAAGGGCTGGCTAATCTCTTTTATAATTTTCGACAACACAAACTACGATTATCTGAACCAGCTCTTACCTATCGCTAACAAGTTATTCTGATTCACCGCCGAGTTTGTATCCATCGATACCTCGCCAAGACCGTTAACAGACATTCCGTTGACCATGTTAACGGCCTGTCGCGCCCCTTGAGCATCAAGATTTGTCCAGTAAGCCTCGCTCGGCGAAGTGTTGTTCAAACCCGGTGGTGGCTGAGCAGCTGCTCCCGTATACCTAAAGTACGGGTTCTTCAAGTCTAAAGTATTGCTGCTAGTTTCCATGTTGGTTCCTTCCAATTTCAGTTCTATCGTAACATCGTAAGATTGTCTGAAAGGTATAAACAGTTAAATCTTTACTACCCATGGATCAGGCAAGCAAAATATAATAGGAGTAACGTTAATAGAACTCTTTACCTTTTGTTTGCGATCAGTATAACTTTGCCAGATAAAAGTTGACCGCTCTTGCAAAATAGGGGATTTTCTAAAAGGCACCGAACCTGATACCAGTGAGTCAGCGGCTCCGTAGGTGCTGTGCTTAGCCAGACTTGTTGAGTACAACCAATAAATGCTACGTCAAACCAAAACGCCAACCCATGACAAGTGCCGCTTTCTAGTATGTGAAAATCGACGTCTATTTCTGTAAACGCAAAAACATTTCCAGTTACACCAAATTAAATTCATGATTTTTTTCTGTAAACTCGGGTAGCGATGATGAGATCATTTTTGTTCGGTTACCTATTTTATGTAAATCAGTCTCATGTGCTGTCTGAAAATCTACAACATGTCTGACGGATTTTGCCATACATATGCGTATATCAAACGTATCGACTATCGGCTGTCTGAAGTACTCTTTGATGGCGTTGTTTCTCATCGCGGACAAATCAACGCCGTGAAAGCATGTCTGGTACCAAAAATTTGCCTTGTTAAATTGCTCCATGTACAGATTTTCGTCGGAGAACGGGGCAACGTGGAGATCCCCTCGAGATGGAAACATACGACCGCCTGAAAATGGTTTAGTCAGCTGAGCAAAGGTGAATGAGACTATATTCAGCCTTTGAAAACAAAGATAAACGAATGTAAATAAAAAACAAAGACTAATATCGTTCCATTAAGCGGAGTTACAGTAGCATTTTTCAACATTCTCACCTGGGGCGAGCCACTTCTTTGCGTGAAGATAAGTCTCGAGCATTCTTTCGTTGTACAGCATGTATCCCATTGGTTCGCTGACCACGCAGTCAACGTGTTCAGGTAAATCGATTTCTTCAATTTTACCAGCAATTACAATTATTCTATCCGATAGATTATTCGCGGCAACGAGAAGTTCGGCGTGGTTGGCCATGTTGCTGGCCTCTACTGCGTAAACTTTTTTTGCTCCAGCTTGAACAGCAAAGAATGAAAGGATCCCGGAGCCGGCGCCAACGTCCAGAACAACCTTGTCCTTGAAGTCTGATATATTGCCCAGAATCGCCCGCTGGTATGTGCTTGTCCTTATGTAGTCCTGCATCATGTTTTGCTGCTGGGAAAGGTAGCCGTAAAATTGGAAATACTGCATCGCTGAAGACTCCTCTGTTCTCTCGTTGAATGCCGAAACCCCTTTTCCATTTTTCAACTTTAATATGTTCGAGTGAAAGTTGCGAATATCTGTAATCATTCGTCATAAGTAATGAAATTTGACAAACCTTTATTACCGGCAGATGTCGAGGCGAGGAAATCAAACCTCGTAATTAAACGATCAAACAAATATGATATCCGTTTACCTGTTTCGTTTGCAAATGTGAGCAAAAGGCTCTCCGTATCCAATGTGAAAACGTATCCTAGCGAAGCTACTCTCGAACATTCTGTGCTATGTGTTACTGGGAATTCTAGCAGTGTGATTTTTTCTCTGCTCCCTTGTTCATCTGTTGGAAAATTTCTTTCAATAAACTAATATACGCCCAAACAATGAGTCAGGGATATTCTGTTCGTTATCATAATCAAAGTGCACTTATCCTTTCAGAGATCGCAGAGAACAATGTATTGAAAAAAAATTCCCTTCTATAATTTGCAAGTTCACGTACCTATCTGCATTTACATATTCGTTTCTCAGGATTTTCAAACTTCTCTTACATAAAACTGTTTCTTCTTTTCATAATTTCAGAACAGCTAATTGAAAACGAATGGGACATAGTTTGACGAAGCAGTAATATTGATGTGATTTATAAATTTCACCAATTACCGGTTACAACGTAACAGCTACTTAAACTTTTGGAAAATTCACAATTCTCACGACTTGTGTGCGCGTGAATTTCCTCCAGAATTTTATATCGTCAAATCTCAGAATGACGAGCGTATCAATCGAAAAAACACAAGTCACGATTGCACTTCGTGCAAGAAAAGCTTTGATCCTGTTAAGTCATCTCTCTCATCTCGCTCTCTCTATCTTTCGCTCTCTCACAAATGATATTTCAAGCTTCATTATCATTGAGGTAGATAAATATTCGGCTCGATCTTGATATTGGAATAAAATAGGGAATCGTTTAAACAATATCTGCAATCTGGTGCTTCGCCTGACAAAATGTAAATTGAAGAGAAAATATTAGAAAAAAAAAACAAAAAAAAAAAAAAAAACTGCAGCAAGCCGTAAATCTATTAGAAATCGAACAAATTGTACATCTTTTTGTCCATTGTTTTTTTTTTCAACACGTCTTCTGTTTCTCACATTAAAAATTGTTCGAGAAAGCTCAGCGGTGATCTGGGTACGTATCGGATAAAAGCACGTGATGCGAATTACGGTATTTCCAAACTCGTGCTAAGGGGAAGAAGACGGGCGTCGGGCATCGACAAAGATGTAGGTTAGGTTCGGCGAGCGGGGGTAACGTTATTTCAACGATATTATTGATCGGGTTTAAGAGCATTAAGGGGGCATTACCTGGTATCAATTCGACGCTCAGTCCCTGAGGGTCGTAATTGATGTTAAGAGTGACCGGCTTGTCGTATTTCAGCGCCGACTGTCCATTGTTTGACAAAGTCGATACTGTCACCGTGCGAAATACCTTCGCCATTTTTACCAACTACTACCTAAAACCGCGTGCGTTTTTGCGCGGCTCCTTATAATACCGCTGTTGCTGCTGCTGCTTCTGTTTTCCCTTTCCCACCAAGAGTCCAAGGCTCACTCGCACTCACTCACACGTTCGCTCATATATCTGTCTCTACACCACTCGCCGGTCGTGATTTTACATGGATTTTACACAACTCCAACGGCGACGGGCCACGATTACTCAAGTCTATTATCACCGTTGCTCGTATCTCGGTGTTGAGTTGCGCGTGTCTCCTTCGGCTGCACGGCCCGTTTTTAGTGGTTTACCGGTTCCTGTTTCTCTTACTCGTTACGATGCACGGGTTACCCGCTCTTCCGAGGGGGTTCGGTTGGATTGTCTCTCCAGCTTTGTCGAAGATTTTACAATCGATGAATATAGGGATTCGTTTTATCTCTTCAAGTCGCGTCGTATGGACGGTAATTTTTTTCACGGTATTACTGTTGATTATAACTATCGCGTAAATCACTTGGGATTATTTCGTCTATCGGCGACCGACCAACCACCCCCACGCACACTTTTCAACACAGGCCAACATTCATTCGCTCCTGCTGCTGCTGCTGCTCCTTTTAGCGTATATTTACACACGGGCTATATTGTGGTGCTTGATTCGTTGAATGCACGTACCTCCTACGCTATTGATACTAATTGTGCTAATCACGTAAATCCAACTAGATCATTGCTTATCCACCGCGTAGCTTAATTTCAGTGGCTTAGCATCACCTAGTATTTTCATACATTTTCGTACGTTCGAACGGAAATATGATTAAGAAAACGCGATGGTTCTTCTTTACCGACGTGAATTATGCGGTAGGATAACCATATGCTGTCACATTGGTACTCGATTCAGCTACTTGTCGTAACTTCAAAAACACACGCTGTACAGCCTACGAGTAGTCTTAGATTCTACCGTTTTTCCAGTCAGTAAAATAGTTAAGGTAGAATCACTATTGTCGGTATGTCAGTTTACTTTATCGAAATTATAGAATGTCTAGTAACCGACTAAGCCAAAAATATTATATCTAGAAGTTAGAGACCTATGTGAAGTTGGTTTGCGACCTTTAAATATTTTGAAATTTTTCGTTCTCATTATTTGCTCCCACACGGTATTCAAGAAAAACAAACAAAACGTGTTGGGCACTTACACCCCAGTTAAATGGCGCCAAATTTCAACAGTGTTCGGAATCAACAGATGTGTTCTTCAGTCAACGACCGATGGTTACTCGATCCGTTCACTAAAGATATATTCTTCAATCAACTGAGTCAACGCTCGATCGAAATGTCCATGCAGTAAACAAAGCAATTACACACGTGAAGTAAGTCTAACAATTTGAGGTTAGAATCTGGTAGTGTTGTCAATCATGTTTATAGATGAAAAATAAAAACAGAATAACTTGAAAGAAACAATTTTTATCACATTTGTTTTGTATATCTATTTCAATTTATATTTCTCTTTGTTTCCATAGAATATGAATAAGAAAGTCTTGGATTTGTCAAGCTTAACTGAATTCGTCCTCCACTCGCTTCGTTCGACGGACGATGTCAAGAATATTCTAAGGTCGCAATGCGAAGAAGTGAAATTCGTCCTCGCCCCATGGAATCTGGAGACAATTGAGAAGCGACAAATCGACCAAGAATCGTGCAAGTGCCTTGGGGTAAGAATGTATAAACGTTCTCTTTCACTGACAAAAAGAAACGAACTGAAACAGCAGAAGAAGACCGAGAAAGCTAATATTCATTTTCCTATTTTTTGTTGTTGCCACGATTTAATTCAGATCCCATCGTTGGAGGATCATGTCAACGAAATAGCTACCGGTATAGACAGGGCGGTGGCGCAAGCTCGTCAACTTAGAGAAAAGCTTGCGATTAACGTTCTGGCAGAGAAAAAACTAGCTCGCAAGCCTAGCGTGAGTCAAATATATGCTTCCGGCTCAAGGGTGACGGCTAGCAAAACGAGGTTGTCCGATTCTAAGGGAGGAAAAGAGAATGGCTGTAAGCCTTCCAGCGATACGAACAAGCGAGCAGTAACTGAGCAGTGCGATATTGGAATAAGACAAAGAGAGCCAGAAGAAGTAAAGTCAAATGACACTTACTGTCCTAAGAAAAAAATACCTGTTAAAAATCAGTTTGAAGTTCCGAAAGCGTTGAATGAGAAAGACATGAGGACAAAAGTTAGCAAAGGGGATAAAAAATCTTTCACTGAAACATGTCAACTTGGGAGGAATCGAACCAGAATATCAGAATCTAAACAAATTGATGAGAAGCTAATATCGACATCTCCATATAATTTACTAGCTGCTGCTTCGAAAGCGGATCGAACGTCAAAGGGAAAGAAGAATTTCATTGCCGCTAATAAATCACGTATAAAAAATATGGAAGCTACAAATACAAGATCGCAGGCTGTGGCGAAACGAAGTAGCAGCTCGTCGGAAAAATTGGTAAAGAATTAGTACGTTCAATAATTTGAATTGCTTGAAATTTTCAATCGAAAATATCATCTGAGTCTTGCCGTCTACTCAGAATTAATCTTCAATTTTATGTACTCAGATTCACAGCTCCCACAGTTTGGCAACTGAAAAATCTTCAGACTCATCAATTTCTGGCCCTACCTCGGCTGCTGAGCTTGAAAAATTGATCAGCAAACTGTCCGTTGATTCTGATACCCGCCTGTCAGGGCCGAACGAAAATTCAGAAGCTGCGAACTGCCCTGTGCACGATAAAAACGCTCCAAAGTATGTCGAGGAAAAGATTTACACAAGCATGGATGTAACGGAGGGTTTGGACAGATTTGGAGTACCCTCGGACCTCGTCAAACTTCTGAAAGTTTATCACGGCTATTTCAACAGGCAATCGACGAGTAAAATGGCAAACGACAAACGAGGCGAGAAAGCTGAGCACAGATTTCTCACAGAATTCCATACGATGGTAAGGGAGTCTCATTTCATTAATCTCTCAGCATACGTTTATTACCCAATTTTACTCAATGCATATACTTCAGAATCATGATAGGGAAAAATTATCAACCAGAAGAAAGCTGGATAATTTGTGTAAGGATTTTTTACCTATGCTGAAAGAGTCGTGCAACAAGAGCATGGATTTTATAGAACTGAGCCAGATTAAAATCCGTTACACAAATTTGGATACCACTTGTAAATTGCTCGAAATACGTAACTTCAGCCCCTTAAAAAGGAAAGTCTGCAACATGATGCAAAATCGTTGCACTAAGAGTTTAATAGAGAGAAACAGGACCTGGAGATTAAATGCTGTTTGGAATGAAGCATGTATTCCAAATTTCAAAGGTAATTTGTCATATACAATAAAATACCTCTCACATTACATGTCATATTATTTTTTTCACTGTTTACAGAAATGTCTCGGGTTTGTTATATACGATATGCGAACAAAAATCAACTGCTTGTATTGTTTGAGCTCATGCAAAGGATCCAACAACTCAAATATCAAGCAACATTGGTGAATTTGTTAAACAGCGAAGTAGTTCCCTCGATACGGGACACCTTAGAACCAAACAGCGAAGAATATGTCGAGGCGTACAAAATGATTTCGATCATATCAAACTTATTACACCAAACCGTTCCAGTTCTGGTCCGAACAGATCAATAAAGCAAAAGTATTGCAACGAAATTCATTTCAATTTGAAGATTCTTCTATAAAATGAATATGTAACTTCTAGCTTACAATTAAGGCCAGAGGTGAATTGCTGCTAAGAAAATAAGGTTGATGTGGTTTCCGTATTTATATAATACTCGTGCAATTCCTATACTGATTTATCGTCTGAAGTCGTATTTTTCTCATCAAAATGATATTTGAACAACGAAATAAAAATCCAGAAATATTAACGCTCACCTGAAAAGTATCAAAGTTAATGGAAAATGTAAATATGTCTACAATTTGTACAGTGAATATGGTTTAACGTCGTTTCATGATATGGATAATTTTGTTTGAATAAAAAATGTCTTATATTGTTTGTAATAATTTGGTGAAAATCAGTAGAAATTCCGATTACAGTTTCTTAATCACTAAAGGTCGCGATAAACCGGAAGTGAAATGCAACTCATTAAACAAATTTTTCATCATGGAATAAATTCTACGAACTTACTTTGGCAATTTCGTAGAATCCGTGCCATTTCTTTATTTCTGCGACAAATGAAAATGGATTGGAGTGTTTTTGTTTAGAATTGTGTACAGAATGGAGCCGTTAAACCCTTTTGGGCGTTTGAAATACATGCACTTTGATTTGTTGATACATATTTGAGAATCGGATGGGCAATCGTGCGATATAAGTAGGTGTATATGTCCTTACAGCGATTGGAAATAACTTCTGACGTGCGAAATAATCAGCAAAAAACAAAAAGGGAACGTTCTAAAGTGAACAGCATACTCAAAACATAATTTCTCTATGAATTTAAGAAAAATATTTACAAATTTAGCCTCTACCGTGGCAATGTAAGTACGTAACGGTTGAATCGCGATCGACATTTGTTTAGAATTCGAAAGAAAAAAAAAACAGTTGCAGGAATGTCGCGTGACAAAGAATGTTTGGATGACGATGAACTGTTTATTTGATGATCACTCGCCAAAGCCAACCTCACGGATCGTGTTGATTACAAAAAACCGTTAAGTTAAACATGCTGTCTACAATTTCGAAAAGCCGAACGCGACCGAAACACGTTGAACTCTTCGACCTCCCCGAAATCTGTTAGCCCCTTGAAGGTAGCGCTTCAGCAGCGCCATTCGTGTAAAAAATTTGAATATTTGAAAATAGAATCCTATTGCCAGATATCGTAGGTGGCGCTCGCAGCGGCGGGCAGTCAGTTACAAACAATCTGATAATACGATACAAACTAATAAGCCGGCAAAAGTGTGAGAAAATGTCGGATAGAAAAAATCACAAGCCAAAAAAGTTACGTAAACGAAGTCAGGTGAGTTTATTTATCAAATATTCTGCAGCTTCAAGTTACATAATTTTGAATTTTATTCTTAACCTAACCTAACTTAACTTAAGTTGAATTTCTCAATAATTTGAGGTATTAATTTTCATCTGTGATTTTTCCCTAGGATAATTCCAGCAGCAACAGTTCCGAAAGTACTTCTTCTGCGTCTTCGGACGACGAAAGCAATGCACAGAACTTGAAGCCAATCAAGGATTATTTGGTGGATCGTAGAGAACTTGCTCGTCAATTATTCATTGCCGTCAAGGGGGATAAGCTGCGCATGATGCTCCCACAAGTCTTGAAAGTAAGCACAATGAGAATTAGTCGATAGATATAAGTCCAAAATCCAAAACAACTAATTCTGTTTTGGCAATAACTTCCTTTTAGAAAATGGAACAGAACGAGCTCGAAGAATGGTGTGCAAATGAGCTGAGCGGTATGTCCAAAGCACGTATCTTGTCTATACTAAACGGACAGCCCTTGCTCCAATCATCGGATTCTGACGACACCGATGATTCTGGTAGGAAAACATATTTCTCTTAACATTTTGACAGAATTCACTTATTTGTGGCGTCTATTCAATTCAGGTCCTTCTTTGGAAATAATATCCGACACCGAGGAATGGGGAGATGCGTCAGATGTAGATGCGGTGCCTAGAGAAGAGGTGCAAGCACCAAAGAAGGGACTTGGGTCCAAAAAAGACAAGCCAAAGTCAAAACTCTGGTCAGAAAAAACGAGTAAAGAGAAAGCTAAACCCAGGGACATTCAGAAATATAAAGTGAAAATGGAAAGCGACTCCAAGACGCATAGATCCGGGGCGGAAGTAATCGTAAAGAAAGAAGCTGAATCCGAACAGTCCAAGGAAAAAGACGGGGAGAGTTTGCTTGATCTTTTAGAGCTGGAAATGAGAGCTCGAGCCATCAGAGCGTTGATACGCAAAGAGGAGGACATAATCCCGACCAATTCTACCACTGTTATGACTGCCCAGAGCAACGTTTCAAACTCAGGTTCAAGCTTAGCTGTGAATTCGAAAGCAAGAGCCAGGGACCGGAATCTGAGTCTGAAGGTAGTCGAGGACAAGCTGCAGGAACTGGACACCATCATGTCCGGACAAACGAATCAGGAAATACCCGTTGAAGAAGATGTTGTGCTTGTTCTTCAGCCGACTACTACCATCGAATTACTGTCCAGCGAAAGTGACGGTGAAGGCGGTCAAGGAAAGCGCAGAAATCAGAGACTGGAAAACGAACGTGTACCGAAGAACGGCGTTGCGAGTTCTCAGGAGAACAGCGGTGCTGTGGGGAGCAGAAAACTAAGCGAAAGCCAGGATTCTGTTGCAAGAGAGAAGAGCAAGGCATCGACCGAGCAAAATTCCAGCCCTGTTGCTGCAACAGTAGAAATTATGGGAAAAGCGAACGTCGGGAATGCGGAGATATCGGTAGAAACGCCCGTGAAAAAAGCGAGCACAGAGTTGGAAACTTCCAGGAAGTTTAAAAGAAAGACGAAGGACAATTCGACGACGATTGAGAAAAGTAATCCCGTGTCGGAGACGCAATCGTCAGGTAAAAATGACGGTAACCTCGCTTCCGGGGTTAAGGAAGAGGCCCCGAAAGACGCGAAGGTGCCGGAAAGTTCGAGGCCTGAAATTCAGCAGAAACGGATGGAAGAGAAGACGGAAATTCCGCTGGCCGAGAAGACTGAACGAAAACCGGAAGCCGTGAATCCGCGCGAGATCGACGAGGACAAGTCGACCGATTTAGAGATAGTGATAGACCTCGACGACTATCCTGACGACATGGAGGAGCCGGAGCCCGGCGAAATTCGGAATCCCGTGCAAGTCGAGGAAAAGAGACCCGAGTCTTCGAAGGATGAAGCGAAAAGTGACTCCAACGCCGCGGAAACTTGGGCGACGCGTTATTACCAAACTGAGGACGTCCAAAGCGTGATAAAGGAGTCAAAGATCCAGTCCGAGATCAGAAAGAGGCTCAGAGAAAGGCAGCGACGCGCTAGGCTGAACAATTCCCCGGGTTTGAACACTGCGCAAAATATGCCAAACGCCTCTGTCGTAGAGAAAAGCGGCCCTGAAAAGAGCGAGAGTCCGACTACCGGGTCTGTCGAAGAATATCTCGCCCTAAGAAACGTCGAAACGGTGACTCCTCGCGCAGAGTCCGCGAAGAGCAACGAGGTGGACAAATCTGTGGAATATCAAATTTCCGACGGTCAAACTGACGCTGAGAGTATTATTTTAACGACGGCTGAGCCATCGGCTACAGGTCATGTCGAGAGGAAATTAGATGGCAAAACTGAAGTTAGCGAAGATCATTGACAGTGTAGATTTATATCGTTCGTGACGTGTTTGAAGTTTCGATCGATCGAACTTGATCGAAAAGTCTTCCAATGGCAAACGAAACTGTGGATCAGTGCAATACTTGGACGTAGTTTCCCCATTTTCGACACCGAAATTTGAATTCTTGATTCAGCTTGATCGATCGGAACTTCGTGTACAATATTCACGTATTAACTTATAATTTATTACACTGTACAAAATTTTGTATTTAACAATGTTCTTGTGTTCAACTTTCGTGTTATAGTGATCTTTTTATTACAATGTTTCGAATTGTTGAATTCAATCGGAATTGAAGTCGGGAAAAATTCCTATAGCAAGCTGAACGGAATAATGTTTAGCAATGCATCCACTATTTTTCTCACACCTCCGAAATTCTTTCTCAACAACCATAAGATATTGCATCTGAAAATTCCCTCATTCCAGCAACAGCTTTCGGATACTCGTTTTAGTTCGTGAAAAATGTTATCGACATCTTGCCCGTCGATAATTCGAATGATTTTTTTTTTTTTTTTATCAGATAAATTACTGAGACTAAATTCCGAAAACTCAAATATGAGGAATCGTCGTTTGAATTAGTACTGACAATGATTGTAAACTACGTTAATCTACCTGTTAAAACGATGATCAAAATTTGAATTTCGAAATTCGAACCGTGGCGGTGGAGTTGTTTTGATTGTTGTAATTAGTTTCCCGGTATTCCTGTAATGATTAACGAGCCGAATTTCTCTGAACCTGAGGTTTCGCGAATTCCATCTACCTGTGTGATTCGTGGTTTGTAGGTGTGCGTGTATACACAAGTTACAAGACACGCGTGGTATGAGCGGTGTATAGTATCTACCGAACTGTAATTAATTCGTGTGATAATTACAGCGGAGCTTCGAAGTTGGTATACATGTATGTATATGTATATACGGACGTATTGTACCTACTCTCCCGATTGTTTATCTGATAATTATACACAAATATTCATTAATAACAAGCCTGAGTGTGCGTATATAGGTAGAATATGCCTCACGCGTAATCATCCGTATAATTGATTACCAAGCTGCACCTTCAGAAAGGGCTTCACAGTATTCCTACAGCTATGAACTCCTTAGAGACATTAGTTATATAGTCGTAATAAAGATGTAAAAAAAATTTTTTTCAAATGATGGGTGAAATGAACGGTTGGAGGGAATGGGAATTAGTTTGAAAATTCGATTGAAACTGTCTGATACCCGTCTTATCGCAAGTATTTTTGTAATCATTCCAACAGAGTAGCGGTTTGATTTTCTTCTCTTCTGCACATGTGAAATATTACTGTCGAACTCGACTTTCTAATAGAGATTATTGCCTGCAGTTGTACTCGAGACGAAGATAAAGCCGCATAACGTGTCCTTTTGGATGATGCGTATCGCGTAACGCTTCGTAATAACACACTCGAATGTGGTAACTGGCATTATAAGTGCCACGGTGAAATATTATTTACTGCAATATGCATTTATACATAAGCAAGTCTGTTGCGTAAAAGTTTCTTTCGCTTCTCTTTGCGGGAATAATGTTACGTGTTCAGGTGCAGGAAATTACCAATGAAATTAGTTGAGTTACTGTTAGAAGCAGCGCAGAAAGTGCGGAAATGTAAGCCTGATGATAATGTGTTTTTCATTCATAATATTAACTCGCATGTGTAAAGAAATACCGAACTTGACTTAATTTTCAAACGAATTTTATGTTAATTATCAACATAGCTTCTATAATCGGTTATTATAAATTGTTAATTTAATGAAATCTCGTGAAAAATTTCGGTCACAAGACGGAAACTCGTTCTTATATTTTCTCGCATATTTTTATTTAATATTACAGATGTATACAATCTTATTCTTAGACTAGGTATTGTTCTTACACTTAAAATACAAGACGATCTATTGATTTATTTATCTATATTTGTATATTTATAATTTTTCTTTACCACCGAGATCCCTGAAATTTATAGTCTAGATTTTGAACTCATATATACAGAATTATCAATTTACGTAAATTTATCCGAACATACGATTTTAACAAATCAAACATATTTTTTCGAAAATTTTCAAGCGATAAGCGAGATAAATTTACTTCGGTGAAAATGGAAAATAATAAATATCAGGATATCGTGCAGAATTTTTCAGAGATATCTTATACTTTATACGCATTTCACAGTGACCTTATATATAATAAAATTGAGCAAAATTTGATTCGAACGTAGTAAAAAAAAAAATATCAGTATAAAATTAAAAATATACGTAATCACTTTTGAGGTCCGCAAATCAGAGTTACCTTACATAATTTCCCTTCTCCTGAACATTCGTATCAAAATTCATTTATCAAACAGTGAGAGAAAGATGCGGTGAACCGTACTGCGAATAATCTCAAACTTCTCCTCTTCTGTAGTGAGAATATATATCTTCAACGCTGCGAAATTTTTCAACGCATCATTGAGAGTGCCAATATGATTTCCAACAGAAACGTGACTGGAAATGTGATCACGAATTCGTCTCGTGCTGCAACACCGTTTATCCTTACAGGGAGACTTTCCCCTCTTCCAAATCGGTGTGGAAAGCGGGTGGATTTTGACTCAGGATTATCGTGATCAAGTATTTTTCGAAAGTATCTGTCAAGCTTTTTGTAAATTACTCGCATAAAATCGTCACTGTTTTCTTTAATACGCGATTACGATTGAATGGACGATATTTTACGATTGAATTTGTCATAACGAGAGTCGACTCTGTCGGTAATGAAAATATGCCGCCGCAGCGCCATATTGAACCATGCCATATTTAATTTTGAACAACCTTTTTCGTCGTATTTTTTGTAATCCATTCGTTGAACGTGAAAAAACTAAAGCTTGACAGCTTGCACCGAATTGTCAGTACTCTCGAATCGACATAATTAACCATAAACTAATCCGGCAAAAACCAAGTCCTCAGCGCCATCTTGTTTTACACATTGCAATCACAAATTCACACAGTTCTCGTTTACCTTTCTCTCTTTGCTTAAAAAATCAAAAAAAAATCAAAAAATAATCGCAAACATGCATCGATATAAGTGCCCGATAAAATCTGGGGTAAAAGAAACGATCTAGGGAAATTATCTAGTGATGACCGAAGGACTCGAACCCGTGGGATCCCCCGAATCCCCCACCGTATCCACCGCCGAATTCACCACCCTCGTGGTGATGATGCTCCTTAACGAATACCGGGTAAGGCTCCTTGACGACGACGGGCACTTTCACGGGATACGGAACTGGCTTGTGAACGGGGTAGGGGACCTTGTAGGGTACTTTTACGGGGTAGGGAACCTTAACCGGCACCTTGACTGGATACGGAACGTGTTTCTCGACGGGATACGGGACGTGCTTTTCGACGGTGACTGGGTAAGGCGCCGGGACGTGAACTGGATACGGCCGATCTACGTGAACCTTGACGGGATAGGGAACCGGGACGTGGACCTTCTTCTCCTTGGTTATCGTTATCGCCGAGATGTGACCCTCGTGGATGCCGACGGTGTCGCCGCCGCCCCCGAAGCCGCCGACGCCGCCACCGAAATCGTGCCCTCCGAAATCGTGGCCCCCGAAGTCATGGC
Source organism: Neodiprion pinetum (assembly GCF_021155775.2). NCBI lineage: Eukaryota > Metazoa > Arthropoda > Insecta > Hymenoptera > Diprionidae > Neodiprion > Neodiprion pinetum. Next base: position 32,162,926 of record NC_060236.1, on the reverse strand, counting down.
CCCCGAATCCCCCGTAACCCAAATCCAAACCTCGTTTTGGCTTTGACTTATCCTCGCTCGGTAAAGCCGATGCAGATTTTTTCTCGTCAGCTGCCTCCTCGGCTATGCATGCTGCTGAATACGCCAGGGCCAGCAGCAAAGTCACCTGTACGGAGGAATAGGGATTAGTTTTAAATTTCTTGTAGTGTCGTTTTAGAAAAGAAATCGAACGAGGAAAGTTGTATCACTGCATCAACAAGCGGTTAATTTCGCGCACTTTGATAGCGTCAGTCTAACTGCTTCCAGCTGGGATGCATTTCAATATCGCAAAACGTTGACCAGTGATATTTCAAATTCTTTTTTATTTCGTTATTCAGGTCACTTAGAAACCACGTAACCGATAAAATCGAGAATCTACTCAATTGTGAGCTTGAAAAAAATCATCAAAATTCGTTCATTCACTCTCCAGATATCGTTGGACAAAAATCAATCACCGACACAGACTCAGAAGACCATCCGAACAATTGTGACAGGTGATTTTCTAGATTCTTGATACTTTGATATGTAGTGCAAATTCGACTTTTCATTTCTTAGATGACTATGAAGAAGAAAAAGAATAAGGGAAGTTAAAAAACGTGTATTATGCCTGAAAGTATAGAGGAAAGCTAAAAATTTCAATATTAGAAATAAAATTCTTGCTGTCAAACCTAATTATCTCAATGTTGATAGAGCAACATTATTTTTTTTTTCTCCATCAAAATCACCTCCGACTATTTTCACAGTGTGTTTTGATGATCCTGTTCTCAATCAACATGACCCTTCTTGATTCGAACGGTCTACTAGATTTCGAATAAATTTCTTTTTTGAAAACCGAGTGCTTTCTATTTCAAGTCGTTTAAAAGTAAAAAATTTACACAAAATGTGGTGTTTATTTATTTTTTTTTTTTTTTTTTTCTTGTTCTCTTACTGCTTTGCAACTCAACCGTTTTTACTGAAAAACGGACCGACGAACAGACACCTTTACAGAAACTATTAATACTGCGAGAGTATAATAAATGATGTGAACCAAAATCCAGATTGAAGAAAAAAAATTCTGTACATGCTTGATTCAAAAATATACAAATAAAAGTCAGGAGTATGCAGCCCACCTTAAACTTATCCGCGTAGTTTCTCATGTTGTTTGAATGGGCTTCACCACGTCTCAACTCCGCGTTAAGTCTGCACAGTGTATACTGAATTAAATTCTATCGAATGGGGTTCCTTTTATATAGGAAAAGTCGAGGCGTTGCCTTCCTCCCCGTCTTTCCTTTCAGTTGCAGCAGCAGCAGCAGCAACAGCAAGCTAGCCGGTGGTCATCGACTCGAACGGATTAAAAAAAGGCGCATTGCGGATTGAGGAAATCAGAATTTCACATAAAGCTGGTGTACATATCGTACACAACACGTCACATAGTTCGAGGTACGTAATATGCACCTACGGCAAGTGCAGTCGACTGTACAATGCAGGTAATACAAACCACGGGAAAGTACATATCCTATATACGTTGTACATATGTCAGGTCATATAACGATCTATCGCAGCAGCGTATTTGCAGAAAGATAAAAATGGCGGGAAAAATTGTTCTTTCAATCTCGCGATTCTTCTTTTCGTCTTCTCTTCGTCGTTTAAAAAGTTTCCATAGTTTGTACTTAACTGCAAGCTGGGTGAAGTTCCGTTTTCTGCAAATTTTTTCCTGCCTGCATCTAATATTGTCGTATTTCCGAACAAAATTTGAATAATGGCGGGAAAAATTTTTCTTCCAACATTACGATTTTTCTATTCGTCTTCTTGTCGTCCTTTAAAAAGTTTCCACAGTTTGTACTCAACTGCAAGCTGGATGAAATGCTGTCTTCTACAAATTTTTTCCTCCGTGCATATAATATTATTGTATTTTCGAATAAAATTTGAAGAATGGCGGGAAAAATTGTTCTCCCAATCGTGCGATTCGTCTTTTCGTCTTCTCGTCGTTCATTCAACAAAAGTTTCCATTGTTTGTACTTAACTGCAAGCTGGGTGAAATTCTGTCTTCTGCACATTTTTTCCTACCTGCATCTAATATTGTTGTATTTCCGAACAAAATTTGAAAAATAGCGGGAAAAATTGTTGTTCGAATCTAGCGATTCTTGTTTTTGTTTTCTCGTCGTTTAAAAAGTTTCTACAGTTAGAACTTGTCTGAAAACCATGTGAAGTTCTGTCTTCTACAATTTTTTTCTACTCGACCAAATACTTATTGTATTTCCGAAAGAAATTCTGTCCAAGAATTTTCAAGTTTTTCCGTACAATCCGTAATTCTTTGTTGGTTTCTCTTGTTTTTGGCGATAAATTTCGACACCTCAAAAATTTCTGTGCAAAACTAGCCGCAGGAAATCGATCCGCAAAAGAGAAAATAAAGTAAGAAGAGGAAATCTAATATGTTACAAACAGCAGCGGTGACCACAACCGATTCTAACCTGACTTGTGTCAGGATGTATATACATATATGTAAGTAACGTATACATGCATCTACATATATACGAGATTATAGGTACACCCATGTTTCTCAGAAATTACCGCTGCACTTTCTTCCAGCGCAGATCTGCACTGCAGGCTGATGACAATCTTCCACGTATATGTATATACAGACCTTATATACCTACTTAAATATTTTACATCATTCGAAACCGTTGTATTCCTGTAATGGGCAATAGAACTGCATCAAAACATGGCGCTGGCACGTTAACCGATCTGATAAATTGGAAGGTTGAATAATGTATGAATTATAAACGCCTGCTAATTGCTGCGTTAATAATTCATACGTTTTTTATTTATACTTTTTATGACAGTAGTTGAGACGATTATAACAATTTTATCCATAATCAAATGACACGCGTATATAATCTTTAATTGGATGAAAAAGAGAAAATCCTATCGCAAGTTACGTTGAATTGAATGAATTGTAATGATTCTGTTCGTAATTTGTTGCAATTTGAATTGAACGTTTCCAATTTTAATTTATAATAATTTTGAGAAGAGAGAAAACTTGTAACAGTTTTTTTTTTGGGTTGCATAAAATTTTCACACTACAGATTCGTAAACTAATCGATTTATCAATAATCATTGAAAAAGAATTTTTTTTTTTTCTTGAAGGACAAAATTTTCAACGATTCTTCGTTACAGGTACAGTTTATCGTAAAAATTGGCTAATTAAATTTTTGACCGAGACTGAGAATAATGAGAGAGAAAGAAAGAAGAGAGAAAAAAAAAAGAAAAATTGTAAAACTATTCCGATCGCGACAGTACGAAACGTGGGAAAAATACGAGGCGTCTCTTTATCTCTCATAGGATAGAATATGTTATATATGTATAAGTGTGTATAAATATATATGTAGGTGCAGAGAATGCAAAGACTGTTAGAGAGGTGAGATTCGGCACATATCCCCGCAGGTTTATCATGTTCATCGGGATGAATAAATTTCCATACGATATGAAAAAGGCGAATACGTGCGGCTTCTGAATATCTGAAAATAATACCTCCTTTCTTGTATGCATGTGTATTTTACGCTCGCCATTTACGTCTGGCTCTTTGTGAAAAGAATAAACAAAAAAAAAAAAATCATGAAAGGAAACGCGTTTTTTCACCGCCATTATCGAGCTTAATTACAGGACAGAAGTTACGGTATGAGATGAACTTTAAGTTCTTATGAAAAATAAGAACGACAATTGTAACAACATTATCGCATGATCATCAAACTCGACAACTTGCAGATCGTTATGTTCGATGTCGAGTTAACAGAAGCCGGTACGTAATCGTTCTAATTGCACTCTCCTGAAGCAGGTTATATACACACGCACATTCATTGCCCCGAGACTTTCATCGCATTATGTTTTAACACGACATTGTGCAATTGTTGGTGCAATTATTTTAGAGACATCGAATCTCCGCGATTCGTTAATTGCGTCGCGTGCGCCTCCGATAATCGCAGTATCGTGGATACTGTTGCATATTCTTTTAATTATAAATTAACGAGTCTGTCGCCCTTCAAATTACGCCATCGATTATTGTATTGTATATTTATGCACGTATACTCTGCGTGTAACTTTGTATAATGAAGAAATGCTCCACTTCCTCCTTTCGCTGATTTTCAACCTCCTCTGTCGTATATCACTTTCCATTTTCCATGACGTTATTGCGTTAACACAATTTCCGACACACGTGTTGTAAGTTGTATTTATCTAGGTGTGTACAGACAGCTGGATGCAAGAAAAATGAGGCAAACGGAAGAACGGCAGGAAACTTGTTTGACTTCTGTAATTATTCCATATTCAACTTTCATTTATTTGTTTACATGGAAAAGTCTGTGAGATGATTTTTTAAATTAAATTTTCATCACAAGATAGTCACAGGATTGCAGTTGTCGGATCATTATAACCGTGAGTTGCGAAAATATTTTCAAAAATACAGAAATACGTATACAAACTTTCGTGATGATCTTGAAACTGATGAGAGTTGGCGGACTAATGAAAATGTTTTGAAGAAAAAATTTCTCAAAAACAAAAAGTTTGTACATTTAAAAAAAAAATATTAATATACAAACTGTAAAAAAAAAAGTAAAATTAAAAATGTTTTGATAAATTTGTAGAAAATAGTCTTCCAAACAGAATAAACAAACTATGATGGCAAAAGTGATATTGAACTATGTACAACTGTTGGATTTTTAGCAAACTTGATATCTAAATTTTGCAAAGCAATTTCAACATTTCATTCACATTTTCTCTGAGTACAATTTTACGAGTAATGTAAATTGAATCGTTTATTAAGAAGTACCGATTTTTGACCAACGAAACTGCTCGTAACGAGAGAAAGAAAAATAAATGAAAGCATGACAAAAAAAAAAAAAGACGAAGTACCGTAGAAAATTAATTTATCTTCTAAACAGCCATTTTTAACTTTTAATTTTTTGTTATTTTTATTTTTGCTTTGCACGCGCGGCACGTTTGATGCAAATTTAAAGTGTACACACACGTTTGCGGATCCTCGGGGTGAGTTGAAAAAAAAAAGAGGTCAGACTCTGCCGTTCGAGTCGCGAGTCGGGTTTGAGGGCGCTGCTTAATCAGCTCAACACGAGAAAACGAGGGAGAGACGAAAAGGGAAAGGGAAAGGGAAAGGGAAAGGGAGAAGAAGAGGATTGCAGTCACGAAGTGACCTTTTAACCCGCGGATCGAGCCTTGCGGAGCATTTCTGCAGGAAGGGAGGGTGCTAAAAGGTTCGCGTTACTCGCAGTTAGGTTAGGATCACGCCGCTCGAGTCCTGCGGAAAGGGAGAAATAAACGGCGACACCCATATCATGCAAATTGCAAAACAAATAGCCGAAGGGTTGCTGAACTTGCGCAGCTTTTTCTCCCGGTCTTCGATTCCGTCCATGATTTGTTGAATCGTAAAATCTAACTTGTTTCATTTTAAGTAGACCTTGAGAGAACCGTGAGTTTCGCATCTAGTTACGTTCGCATATTCTATGTTCTTCTGTGTACGTTGTACGATTGGGCGACTGGCCTCGTGCCATTGATCTCTACGTACACGTGCATTGACTAATAAGAAAGACACAAAAACCACTTTATAAAACTCTTTCCTTCGATAATACCGAACCTCGACATCATTTTCTATCCACGATCTTCGTAATCTGTAAGTCTGCATGGGAACATATTTGAGCTGTTATAAGATTGACTGACTCTCAAGTCTTATATATTTACAGTTGCAGGATCTGTTGCCAAAAGACGAGTTTATGCACAAATAATAATAATTGATAATGCGCTTCGTCAAATTCTAACCTTTGTTCGTTTAACTTCACAGACTCGATTCAATTAACATTCAGGTATAAGTCGCGTAATTAATCGTCGATTGAAACGCAGGTGTTATACTGTTTCAAGATTTTGCCAATAAAGAAAACCGAAAATGAAAAAAAATAAAACAACAGCAGAAAAACGCCGAACCAAGTTTTCAGACAGAAAACTTTTCGATATGCCGTTGCAATTAATCAAACCACCGCCGGCGATTGTGTTCGAAAATGATCGTCGCTTGAGAATTTTCTCTTGTTCTCTTGCGTTTTCCGAACTTCATACAAAGTTCTACTTGGGAAAAGTTCGAAAACTTCGACCGCGGATAGTTTTCACGATCGGTGTTTTTTTTTTTTTTTTTTTCTTCTACCCGTTTATTTTTTCGCCCTTTTCAAATTTTCCTCAAAACGAAAAGACATTGAATCTAGGAATAAAAAAAAAAAAAAAACAAATACAAAAACACGTCAGTCGAGTCACGAATAGAATCGATCGATAACAATTCGCAAATTATTGAATTATATATCGTTCACTTGGTACTTTCAATAGTTTTTATTGGTGATTAAATATAGTCGATTACACATCCAAGGTAAACAAAACTGGCACCTGGCGTGTTTTTTCTCGTTGGCCATACACTATAAAACAAAGGAGTGAGACACCTAAGGTCTAACTTATCCGAGCTAACTATCTCTAGGAACAACTGTTGACAGAAAACTGTTTTATCGGCACAGATTACATCTAACAATAAAATCGCATTACGACGTTCGAATATTTTATAGCTACGGATCGTTAGGTTTAAACTCGTTGATTATACGTATGTGCCGCTGTAACCGGCAGCATTGCAGGATCGGTTCGCTTAAATATTTCCTTTCCACTGCACATGTATGCAACGTTACTTGCGCTGCGCTGATGCAGCCACGCTGTAGAATGTCGGGTATATCCACCTACAGCACGCTGCATATGCGCGGTATGCATGCATGTACCATGTCCACCTGATCGTTAAGTACATGTTGAAATATATGATTTACCAGGGAACGGCATTGTGGGTTTATTACATACCTTACCGTCACTTGGCTGAAGGCGAATTTAGCCTGCACAATACTATTGATTATTGTATTATACTTGCGCATTGAGAGAAATTTCTGTAATAAGTAATTAATTCTGACTATTAATATGCAGTTCTCAAGAATTGTCATTTTTTTCACCGTAATCAACGAAACATACAATTTTCGAGAAAAGAAAAAGTTTCGTAACCCATGTATGAAGGAAACAAATTTTTTTTTTGGAACGAAGTTCCTTATCGCTCGTTCACCGTAGGGGCTAGGCGGAAAAAAACGACACCAAAAAACCGACACTTTTTGGCTATAGTGCTCGTTTGCTATAGTGCGCGCGATCTCCCTCTCTCTCTCTCTCTCTATTCCAGCGTGTGCGCGCGCTCTCTCTCTCTGTCTCAGCGCTTGGGGTGGGAGACGGCAGCAGCGGTCTCTCTCACTCACAGCGCACGACTATACTTCGCCCCTCTTTCTCTCTCCTACAGCGTACAACTATACTTTGGGCCGCAGCGCGCTCTCTCACAGCGTACGTCTATACTTTGCCTCTCTTTCTTTTTATATCTTTCAAAAACACATTCGTACGATTTTATTACCATTCCTTCATATATTTGATTTTTCATTTAATTATTCTTCAATTAAACGTTCTTAATTTATTCAATGAGCAGTAATATAGCGTAAGGAACTTCGTTCGTACCGGCTGTCCCATGACAGCTCTCATGTTTTTTTTTTTTTACGATTTTAACGATGTTTAAACAGGTTGTATTGCAATGGTTTCTTTGAAATATTAAACATAATCAAAATATAGATTACTCGATACAGCTTCATTACAATGCATGTTTAAAAATACATAGTTTTTTGTACAATTGTTTTTAACATTTAAGTTACGGTCAATGTCACGTTTTAGAATTTATCAAAATCTGTTGGATATACTTTCGAAACCTGGAAGTGCAACTTTTGTACTATAAATGTTGCTGGTGTTCTTTTTTTTTTGCGTCACACAAACTTCTGTCAAATCTTCTGATTCACTTTAAAAATCACATTTTGCGAAATTCAGTAATTTGGGTTTCTTTTCAAAAGATCTCGAAATTTTGCGACATTTTGTTTAATAATTTCCAAGTGCCACTTGAAAAGTATTGAATTTTTGTCATGACAAAAATCCGTTTTCCATCTTCCATTACTTAAAATTCACTAAAAAATCTAGAATCCGATACTGTTCTTCATAGTTTTAAAGAAAATTTCCGAGGAAAAAGCGTTTCGCTATAAAAAATTTAAAAAAAACTTACACAAGATGAAACGAAGGGCCAATTCAAGATTAAAAATGACTGCAGAATAGTAATCGTATATCAACGCAACACTAAGAAGCGTGTAGCATATGACACACTGTTAACCTACAGCGGTACATATATGGGACATTCCATGTCAACTCAACCCGGTTATGGTCCTTAGGCTCTCTGATTTGCCTCGCGATTTTTTACATGAACGTTTTGACTCTCGTAGACACTTGGTTTTTTTATACAATTTTTTTTGGAACGAATTGAATTTTCTACAATTTTAAAAACTAAATGTATAGATCGACATAATCAAAAAAAATCTGAAATAGTTGTTAAAAATTATCTTTTAGCTATCAAAACTTTGGAACTTTCAACCGGAGTTGGCCGGCATCTCCTTCTTACTTTATTAAAGCGTTTTTTAGAACAATTTCAGATAATTAAATCGCGTCGATCAATAATATGATGTTTTTTAATAATTGTTGACAATTCAAATGGATTCGAACAATTTCGTTAAAAAAACTGTATGCCTTTGAGAGTCAAAACAATGATTACATAAAAAAAAAAAATCACAAGTCAAAAGAGATAAATGCCAAGGATCAGACACACGTCGAGTTGGCATGGAATGGCTCATATAGAGGTATATAATTCATTGTCAAGTAGGAGGAATAGTGCAGAGGGAAAGAGATAAAAAGAAAATAGGAAAAAGTAATGGAAAACGGTTAAAAAAGTAGAACGTTCAGGAACGAAAAATAGTATATTGTGTAACAAGGAGACAAACTCTGTACTTTTGGGCGGAGCGTAAGTTTGCAATATGAGTCGCAAGTGAGCCGAAGACGAATATTGAAAATACGCGATGCGAAAAGCCGTTGTCACCTTGCTGCACGCGATTCTTTATAAAACAAGAGTACGTTATACGCGTTTTTTCATTAAGCACGAAATTGAGGTTAGGTTCGCGTAATGTCAGATTTATTCGCGGCAGCGCATGCGCGGAGTACAGAAAAGGAGTTAAAAGGGGTTTTCTTCCTTACTCCGCGCATGCGCGTTCGAAAATTCACTCTACCGTCATAGAAACGGATACTTTGTGCACGGAAAAAACGCGTAAAATAGGCTCGCGTTACGTAAATTGTACTTGAAAAGGCGCGAAAAAGACGACGCGTTGAACTTGTAACAGGGACAGAGATGTGAGTGGTAAACGTGGTCGGTAAATTTACCATATTTTCAGCGTAACAAACTGATAACGATCGACTGCAAGTAAAATTATCCAAGAATCATATTTTCAGGCACATCCTTTTGTAAAGAAAATATAATAAATTTATCGATACTGTTAGAACATTTTCTACCTAATGAAACGAAAATTATAACAACGGAAGTAGAAAAAAAAAAAAAAGGCGACGAGCTGAGGTTACCCTATATTTCTACCGTAAAACGTTGAAAGAAAAAAAAAGAAAAAAAAAAAAAAAATTGTGACCGGAATTTCACGGCAAAAGATTGTATGAAAAAAAATGACGTCGTTTTGCGGTAATTTTTTTTTTTTTTTTTTTTTCATTCTTCCTCTTTTATTTTGGTAATTTAACCGAGAATCTTAATACCGGTATTTTTACATCTCTAAACAGGGATGCTGGGGATGCCCAGCAACGCTCGTTACGCTTAGGGTACAAAAGTATCTTCGACGCAGGCGCCATTTTGAGCGCGTCGCGACGCCCGCGATTCGGACCGAGGAAGAGTCACGCCGATTATTCGTCAGTCGGGCGACGCCGGTCGTCGCGGAATTAGCGTCACTCGGAATTATCATCCCTCGATTTGAGATTCATACCAATTTCAACGCGATTTCGCTCCGTATATACGCCGCAATAATAATTGAACGACAGTCGAGTAGCGTCGGTTTAGTGCCATTTTCGTATATTATTTTTCAATATCTAGCTGCAGAAATGTGATTTCGCGCGAATTGCGCCGAACATCTGAAACAGCTTTGATCACTCGTCGCTATCGAAAATTTAATCACACGGTTCTTGTACCTCGAACGAATAATTTCATTAGTGCGAACGCTATTTTTTAATCATATTTCTTTAACGCCTAGCTTTTTTTTCAAACCGCAGTGAAGTTTCGAACAGTGGGTTCTAGCATACTTCTACAGGACTTTGTAGAAATCAACGTAAATATGTTTACATCTCCAAGTTCGTCGAGATAGTGATTTGAAGTATTGAAGGTATGTTTATCATTACATTATATCCATATACATTGTTCTTGTTGTCTACTGTGTAATTATTTTCTGGATTATCAGCCTCGGTTCTTCGTTCCAATTTAAGTGTCTTATTACTGTTATTATTATTGTACAATTATCGAAATATCCCACCCCTTCGTTTCATCTTTTAAAATATGCGAAACTTGTCGAATTTTCATTACCGATATTGAAACCTTGAGAATAACCAAATCGTGTTGAATATTTCAGTTTAGAAAGAGGATAGAGCTGGATCACGCAGAAAAGGATTTTAACTTGTTGCGCTCTTTTTTCCGCTAGCATTTATCACGCTGTTAAAAATGTTCGTAAATTTCTCACGTATATACTACACAAAAGTCTGGCAAAAGCGAAAATTTCGTGTTTGAAAGTGAGTTACTCAGTATTCACATTAGATTTGCAATTAATTTTCTTAGTATTGCAGCTATTTGCGTTTGAAAAAAAAAATGATATAAAACATACGGAACAAACGAAGCCCGTTCATTTTGCACTTTTAACGATTTTTGGTTCGCTAGAATTTTTAGAAAAGGAGAGAAAAAAATGAAATAAAACTTTTAGTGTCCAATGAAAATCCGTGCTTCATTGATTCGCCGAAAAAGGTGAATTTTTCTTTAGTTTTTTTTTGGCATACACGTTATATTTTTCAAGAAAACGGTTCGACTGTAGTTTTACTCGCTTCCCTGACCAATTATACCAACTTCCCTTTTCAGAATCTACTACGATTCTTCACGTAGGCGAAACAGTTGAAACAAATTCCACAGTTTATTTTTTTTTGCGATTTCAGGATTGTTCGAAATTCAACTATTTCCAACTTATTCTACAGTAGCGAGTTGAAAACTAGTTATTTTTTCAATATTCCCGTTGTTATTAACTGATTCGATCTCGTCGCAAAATCATACATTTCACAGGTCGTAAAACCGTTGTCATTATCGTTGTTGTTGGTTTCTTTTCTTTTTTTTTTGTGGCTTCACGAGAGTAAAAGAAACATTAATTCCACGTCAATTCTACCGGAAAAAGAGAAAAAAAAAAAAATTTAACCCCTTTTTTTATCACCGCATTCGACCCAATTTTTATGCCCGTGACCTTGCGCAGCAACCGGAAACGCTCAAAACGAGATACTCGGTGTTGATGTGAAAAGCGGCTTATTGTTAGGTGGGTACGAGCGAATTGGAAGCATCCGTCTGTGTACGGCAACGAGGCCTGAGTGGCTTAGGGTATAATATGTATAGTCGAAGAGCCATTGTACAGGAACCCATATAAATTGGAAAACGGTGTAAGCTTCTTATACTTCTCGAGGAATTAAGCTCCGCGCAATTATTACAGCGATATTCCATTCTCACTTTATTTACAAATAATTTTCAACCCACAATATTTCACAGAATCTTACATCAGGCGACATATTCAATCCTTTGAGTGTCAGAGTCGGAGTATTAAGCATTCTTACCACCTAATTTGTTACATCAATTTTTCGTATACAATTTAGAGAACTTTGAAAAAACATTTCGTCGTGGCTTTCAATGGCCAAAACCCAAAAATCGTCAAAATTGAAGGAATTATTCATATCCGAGATCGGATTTGAAGCATTCAATATGGCGGATCCAATATGGCGGACGATAATTTCAAACTCGATCGAATCCGGTGAAAAAATTCTGTCCAGTGGTTTTTGGGGTCGCTAATTAGGAATCTGAAATCAGATTTCGAAAATCCAGTATGGCCCGTATTTGACCGTATTCGATCGAATTTGAAATTATCGTCCGCCATATTGGATCCGCCATATTGAATTTTTTAAATAACGTGCGAGGGATAATATTTTCATCCTATTATATCGTACGCGGTATTCAATTTTCCGAAATTATATTGCGGGTAAAAAATTGAACCAAAAAAAAACCATCGATCATGTGTAAAAAAGTTTCATAAAACGGACGATTATTTTCCTTACCGTAGGAAAAAATTATCTCAACAATCACGATTTTCGAAACTGCGGGATTTTTTTCCGAAAGTTTCACGCCTTCTGAACAAACTGCACAAGCCCGAATCTTTCGCCTGATATAATTAGTTCGGTAACTTTTGCCGATACGTCTTCATCTAACACGGATATATCAGACGTGCAGCTGTATAGAATTATTTCGAAGGGTGCGATAATTCACTCGTCTAAGACAAGCCTGCATCTCCTCAAAACTCTCCGCATAATTTGACGTTAAGGTATGAAGCATGGTCTTGAGTATAAAATTTATAACCGGATTAAGCTTTACAAATATTAATTCATATCCTTAAACGAAAAATTTATTATTTTCACGCGAGGCGCAATTTAACTTGAGACATCGAAACATTCGAAGAATCCTTCGCTTAAATGACAATTCTGAAAAATATATCTTACATGTGAAAGAAAAAAAAAGGTTGAAAATTTTGCTCCCATCAACGTCGTTAAATCCTCGCTTCGGTAGCCTCCGAAAAAAAAGAAGCTCAATTTATTTTCTTGAATCCTGTACGGAAAAACCGGCGATCAACTTAAGGAAAGTGACTCGTTTTCAGCACAAGTTAGGTTACAGTAATTCTCACCGTTAAACTAATCGCGGCGTTTAGGAATCTGAATGATTTGCATGGATATTCGAAAGACGTGGCTGCTCGGCTACCGAAGCTAATGGAGTCTAACAGCTCGTTCCTAAAAGCTTCTCGGATAGTGGCTTAAGTTTGCCCTGATCACTAAGTAATCAGGGTAATATATATGTGTATAATACTGTGTGCTATGATACCGGCGTGTATATATATATATATATGTGAGAGATTCCACCCCAAACCGACCTGCGTACTTTCCTCACCATCGGCAATTTTTTTATTTTCAATCATGGCGTAGAGTGTGCAAAAAAAGAAAAAAACAGCTATCGCCGGATTTCACATTTTTTGGACCACGACTTCGATTGCCGCTGCTTTCAAAAATGCGAATATTCAATTTTCGAATGAATAGCACCGTTCGATTGGCATGAAATTTTTATCATAAATTCTTTGTTGAGAAATGAAAGTGAACGAGCTGCTTTTGATTCACAAGCTGCAAGCAAAACGAGTAATCAAAAAGTGAGAAAAATCAAATTAAGTATGCGTTCAAAAATACAAGTTCATAGTTTATTCGTTTTGTTCAATTTTCAGTTACTTGTTTCGCCTTTAGCTTCCGAATCAAAAGTGTGCAAGGTTAAAAAAAACCAAATTGAACATAAATTTATATTTTTCAAATTTATATTTGATTCAATTCTTCTAACTTCTCAATTACTTTATTCGCCTGCAGCTTCTGAGCCAAAAGTTTCTTCACTTTCATCCTGGCGTCAGAATTTTCGTTTTTTAACAAAGTATTCATGGAAAAAATTTCAAGTCAATCGATTCAGACTGTTCACGAAAAACTGTGGATTTTTGGAGCAGTAAAATCAAACCCGCGATCCAAAAAATTGAAAACTTTGTGACGATTGTTTCCTTTTTTTTTTGTACACACTACACTTCAAAATCAAAAAAAATTTCCGACGCTTAGAGTCATGCTTAGGTTAATTTGTAATGGAATGCCTCATATATATACAATTGAACGAAGGGCAGCATACAATATTTACCAGTAAAAATTTCGTCTACCGTTCACGTCAAGTAATATGTGTAATGAATCGAATGGAATACTGCAATTAAATAAATTTATTTTGTATACCGCAGCTTGCATTGAAATATTTGCAAATTATTGAACATCAAGATTGCTTTGACGAGTACCTGCTCAAATATGTTGCAATTTCGCCAATTATAGCCAGACAATATTAGAGGTAGGCAGTTGATACAATTATTGAATAAATCCGAATTTCGTTGGTGTTTTTCTTTTTCCATTTATTTGTACAAATTAAGTACGATGTATTGAGTTCAAAAACACAGTCGAAACAATTATTCCCTCTAAATGAATGCATCCTATTATGTACTTGGGAATATTTTATCCATCGTTGATCCCATCGAATTAACGAATATCGAATTTATGTATAATATTCCTCATTTTATGAGCCTTGTTTTATAAAATTAACGATTCTACCGTGTTTATAGTAATTATTTCCGCATCCAGATCAAGAGACACCAATTTAATATTGAAATCTGTACGCAACACGTGAGGCTTAAATTTCTATCCGATTCTCCATGAAAATTTTTAATCCATCAATATTCGTTTTCCAATTATACTGATTAGGGTGGTTCTGAAAAAGGTGATTTTTGAATTTCGACCGGGTCATCCCATAAATCGGGTCGAAATATTTAAAAAATAATTTGCTCGTATATTTTGTTCAGATTTTCATCTCAACTCTAACCCGTGCCCGCAAGAGGGTGGATTTCCCTATTTAACCCTTTTAGAGGCACATTGAATCTACAGAAAGGATTTCAATAACATTTTATAGAAGGGAGTTTCTTGGGTCGTTGATTACGAATCTGAACTCGAAATTACAAAATTAAAAATGGCGGATTCAATATGGTGGACCAACAATCCAAAAGTCATTAAATCCACGATTTCGAATTTTGGAATTTTAAGTTCAGATTTGTAATCAGCAGCCTCGAAAACTTCCGAGCACCAAGTTTCATCGAAATCGAATAACATTTTTAATTTCGGTCCGCCATACTCGACCCGACATTTTGAATTTTCAAATTTCAAGTTCGGATTCGTAATTATCGACCCAAGAAACTCCCCTATACCAAATTTCATCTAAATCCATTCGGTATATTTAATGTGTGCCTAAAAGGGTTAAATGGTAAAGTCCACCCTCTTACAAGCACGGTTTAGAGTTGAGATAAGAGTCTGAAAAAACGAGGGAATTATTTTTGAATTATTTGTAAGCGATTCGGTTCGTGAGATGGTTAGAATTTAAAAATATTTTTTTTAAGGGCCTGCACCCTAATGCCGATGTATTTTTTTATATCCTCATTTATGTTTTGGAATGTGTATTATTTCGAGGGGATTCTTGCTGCCAGAAATAATAAGAACAAATTTCAGTCGTCGGATACGAAACCCGGTTGTTTTAGCGAATGTCGTTAAGCGTTAAAGCCCCTCCGGATATCGTAAAGCGAAAACCGCGCTCGCTTCGTGTCTGACCATATCTTGGCTGTTTCTACTTCCGATCTCCCGCGCTTTTTTAAATCCAACGGCCAGAACGTTAATCGCTTCTAGAATATATCGTGTGATGAATTGATCAATTCTTGACACGAAATTATCGTTACTCCCATCAACGACTCGCATTATTGTTTACCAAATCAAATCTATTTTACTTTTTATCAATTTTATTACGAGATTGTAGTCGAATTTTGATTAGATTTCATACATAATGCGCATGTGCTTAAATTGGTTGTAAATTTATTCTATGTAAAATGAGTAGTGTGATATTAGAGCGAGCAGAATTAAAAAAGGCAGTAAGTCCCTGGAATAAAAAACAATTTCAGTAATGGAGAATGAGCTTTTTTTTTTTTTGGTTACATAATCATAATTTTTGTCTGTGGAATTTGGAATTTAAAAAAAGTGCACTAACACAGACTTCGTTTATTCTCCTCTTTAATTTTGATCAGAGATTTCTGAAAGCTTCCAAAGTCGCGATATGAAATCCGAAATTTCGACGTTTTATGTGTGAAAAATACTTGTATAACTGAGTAATTTATACCGTCGATTGACAGACAATGGCGAGAGGATATCGTGACGAGAACGGATATAGCCGCGTACAAATATGTACATCCCTTCCCAAGCTGACATATGTAGCGATACATAGATCAGGTATCGATAAACGTCGGGGTAATTCATAGTCATGGTTACATGACGTGGAGGGATCATGTAGACATGGGTCATTCCACGAGGTATCGATCAAGATCGGAAATTGAGATTTTAGATTTACTCGAGAATTTTTTTACGCGAATCAAGCGCTGGTCGGAAAACAAAAGCTGATTAGAAAAAAAAACAAAAAAAAAAAATATATTCTAACAACCCTTATGTAAGATACGATTTAATATGCTATTTGTGAAGTGTTCTTTTTCTGAAATCTGAAAAATGGTGTCTATAACTTAGTTAAATATATGATACAGTGGAGTTCTCATCTCACGGCAAACAGATGTGTAATTTCGGAAAATGATCAAAGTGCATAAAATTACCATTCAAAATGTAAATGAAGATGAAGAAAAAAAAACATTCCTAGCGATCTGGTTGGGAAAAGCACGGTTAAGCAGTGACGAAGTATCGAATACCTTGTAACTTTATAAAATATTCATCTTTTACATATCATTGATGATTAAATTTCAACATTATGTAACTTTGCTTTTTATTGAAAACTCCACGCTCGACGAGAAGATAAAAATTTTGATTGTAACACGTGACTAGATTCTTTGGAAATTTTTTTTCTTCATATTTTATGAAATTAGTGTTCCCAAAATATTAAATTAATTCATATAAGATGTGTCAGATAAAGGTGGGTGATTTTTTCTTATTCTCACTCTCTCTCTCTCTCTCTCTCTCTCTCTCTTTCTCTCTCTAATCGAGCTTCATTTTTCAACCATTAATTTCACACGAAAAATTCTAGAGCAAATCTAAAATTTCTCCTTTCATATTGATCTACTTTCTACTCGTGGAATGCACCATACGTAGAGATCTGATTCTCAATTTTGGCAAACCACCATTAAGTATAATAGACTCGCCTGATGCACGCGTTGTTTGCTTTCGTGACGGGGTGCAATGACTTACGATTAGTGCATGTACTCCGCGAGGTTTTCTCTCTTTGTCTTTTTGGTCGTTTTTTCAGCATCCTGTGTTTTTTTTTTTTTTCTACTTTTTTTTGGTTTTGTCTTTCCATTTTTTCACTGTCCCTTCTCCTTCTCTTACTCTCTCTCTTTCTTTCTGTCTCCGTCTCTTTATCTGGCTATACCGATCCTTCCACCGCTCGAGCGCTTCTCAACAGCGAAAAGCTTTTAGAAAGCTTGGAATAATACATGCGGAGAGAATGATAAATATACCCGTATTACACGCTCACCTGCCTGATACAGGTTTCAGGTGATACAATCGTCAAACGCGTGGCGTACGTTCCTTCGCTTGTTTACCTGACTTGTAGGACTTGTGTTAAAAATTCGTCGTGCAATACCAACGCGTGTACAGTGGGACATTAAACGAGGGAGGAGAATTGAATGTATTTTTTTCTAAATTCCCGTTTCTCTGGTTTTAGAGGCAAAAAAAAAGGAAGTGATTGTAATTACCCCAAAAGTGAAAGCTTGTGTTTTTTTACTAGATCTCCGCTGTTTTAAATTGAGAAAATCAACTCCAATCATTTTCAGATGGACGTATGTGTACGCATACGTATGGAATGAATTTTTTTTTGTCCGGTGATATTTCGAGAACAAGTTAGCGGATTTGAATGATTTTTTCACCTCAATTGTCGCGGCTTTACCAAACTTAGAACTGATTAGATTTTGGCTTTGATCGGTAAAGTATTTTTTCAGTTATTTAAATAAGAAAATAACAAAAAATCGACTAAAAATGATGAGACCTTGAGACTGGAGGAATGGATTTGAATGAAAATTGGTATCGTGAGGTTTTTTTGGGACGCTAATCAGACATCTAAGGTTAGATTTGCAAAATTTAAATTTGGCGTTTTCAATAAGCTAAAGAAAATATAAAAACATTTAGATTTTGATAAAAATTGGTACTCGTCGGTCTGTTGGGTAACTGATTATGAATCTAAAGTCAGATTGTGAAATCCAAAATGGCCATCCAATATGGTGGAAAAGAATCTAAAAACATCCCGAGTTTGGTAGAAATTGGTAGGTCGAGGTTTTTCGGGTCACTGATATCGAATCTAAGATTAGGCTTCCAAAATTTTTAATATTGGATCCATTATAGTCATTCAAAATAAAAAAAGAATCGTCGTATTTTCATGTAATACAGTATCCGAGAGCTTTAAAATCGTTAATCACAAATCTGAACTTTTTGTTCGAAATTCAAATTGGACACTGTTAGTGTAAGAACGGGAAATTTGAAGCCAGTTTAAAGCCGCTTTTTTCTTCAAGAATTTAGAGGAAATTTGGTAAACAAGTACTCGGTTTCTGAGTTAATTTCAGCCGCTGATCCTTTAAGTTATTATAATTGTTTTTACTTTCTTTTCTTTTGATACTCATTATTTCTCGATCGTAGTTAACAAAAATTATGAGTGAATCCAACTAGTCAACTAACATGTAAGCAGTCATTTCAATACAGTAACAACAGCAATAATAATACTACTTTCTATGAAGCATTCTTGGCACTGAGAACCGCAAGAAGATAGATAAGTATGCAAGAGATTTATTGTATGGTGGAAGTAACTCCTTGTCTCTATTTGCCAAGATCGAAATCTTTAAATTAAATACAATCAATATAGATTCAAGCCGTATAGACTTTGATTATTTAGCGTGGAATAATTAAGATTTCAAAAAGTCACTCACTGAAAATTACTAAGGTGGTCCATTTCACCTCATTCAAATATTGACACAAGATTATATGTGTGCATAAGTTGAGTTGCAGCTGAAAATCATTTCTACCGTGATGAATTCTCAAAACTTATTATTATTATTCAAGTAAGTGTTGCCCATTTAAAGGGGAAAAAATTCTCAGTTAACGAAGTACATACAACCAGTAAAATTTCCCATCCCGTCGATGATTGATGCGTTCTATAAAATTGCCGAGCTATATAAGAGGGGGTGAAAAACGAGTTAAAACCGGACTATAATATCCGGAAAAATTGACCAAAAAAGTACGAACCAGAGGCAAAAAAGTGATTGAGTTGTTAAGATAAAAAGAAAAACAACAACAAAAATTCGAAAGAAACAGACATAGAGAATAAAAAAAAAAAACGATACGCAG
Source organism: Neodiprion pinetum (assembly GCF_021155775.2). Lineage (NCBI taxonomy): Eukaryota > Metazoa > Arthropoda > Insecta > Hymenoptera > Diprionidae > Neodiprion > Neodiprion pinetum. The sequence continues at coordinate 32,143,678 of NC_060236.1, read as the reverse complement.
CGGGGAAATTTCCGGTGTCAAATGTATATACATATAACGGTAATGATGAGAAAGTATTTTCGTATATTCTTTTTCATCGTTCGACCTGTAAATCATAAAACCAAGTCTTAATTTCTCTCTCTCTCTCTTTCTCTCTCTCTTCATCTCTCCGCCATATTTCCTCACTTTCTCATTGCAACGTGAATTTTTCGCTATCTATTTACTATGATTCTTTCGTCTCACCCTACATCTGTTTCGCTGAAGAAGAAAGAAGATCACTGGTTGGTACAAATTGGAAAAAGAGAGAAGGCAGAAAAAAAAAAATAGGGTAGAATTTATACGGTTGGTCAACGGAAGGTTGATATGTCCAAGTCGATCTGCAGGACAAAGCTACAGGGTACAAGACTCGGGTAAATAGAGCTGAGTAGGTACAAGGTATAAGGTGTAAGGTGTAAAGTATAAGAGAACAGGGAGTAGAGGCGTTAAGTTGTAGAAGACTATGACGAAGTGGTTGAGCTGGATTGCTGCAGTTGAGAGGAAAGGAGAACGGGACGAGAAAAAAGACTTGCCTGAAGGGCGTAAGAAGAAAAAGGCTTGAAGAAGACGAGGAGGAGGAAAAAACGGGAATAAAAATTAAAATAGAAGAAAACTAGTGGCGAAAAAAAAAGAATTGTTAAAAGTATAAGACGGCGGGGAAGGGGAGGGGGGGGAAGGTTAGGGGTGGAAAAAATTACCGAGTAAAGTTAGCAAGGTATATATATGTATATATATGTATGTATGTGTATATGTATATACATATATATATATAATATACATTGGTATATAGGTACCTGCCTTATATTCTGAGAAGGCCGGCTGAGGGAGGGTGAAGCGCAGCTCACCACCTTAGGGATTCGAATTGAATTAAGAAGACTAATTTAGGCTTAATCCTAAAGTTAATTTAAAATGGCGTCTTGAGTCCGGTAATCCCTTCCGTGGATAAAATTCTCCGATATTTTCGTACCTTCCGCAAGTTGTGGATATACAGGGTGTTTCCAAGTAAACGTCGTTGTATGTTGGATTGCCTGCCACTGAGGGGAACGCATATTGGTACGAGTTACCTGTGGGTAGGAGGCTTAAAGTCATCGCGAGCGAGCTGGAACTCCGCGTCCGTGTTGCCAAACTGCGTGGATTTTGCAAAGCAGTTGTTTCGTTGCTTATAACCTTAAAGTGATTGTATGACTTCACTTGACCAAAGTGATTATGACTCGGGAGTTCTGTTTTACCGATATTTTATCCCCTTAGTGGTAGGCAACCCAACGTGTTGCGACGTTTAGTTGGAAATACGCTCCGTACGGAATGGAATCGAGATGAACGGAAAATAATGATGTTGATGATAATAATATTGATGATGAACCGTGGTTGGATAGAATCAACTCTGAGCGTAAATTAACTCCTTTGCTTTCTTACAATAAATAGGAGGACTGAATATAAAAATATCATCATGGTATGAGGTGATTTGCATAATTTCGGTTTATAAATTTTTGATATACAGCAGTTGATAATAGTCACTATGAAACGAATTACTCCTATCGATATGTGAAATTTTTCGATGAAAAATGAATTGTTTGTCAAACATATTTGAAATTTTATACTGTGGAAAATTCGTGCGAATTTTCGGCGGTTCGTTAACAGCTCTGTGACAAGAATACTGTTTCGCGTATTACAATGGAGAATTTAAGACAGCAGTTGAAGATAATTGAATAGCATTAATGGTTCGATAATTATTCATTTAAAAAATAAAACCTTATTTCATTTCTGATACAATAGCGTGATCGTCGCCTCTCTCTCTCTCATTTTCACTTTCTCGCTTTCGCTGAGGTTAGCCGGCTGCCTAATTAACAAGTGATTTCAATTGGCGTAATGTTAATTACGTCATCGAGGGCTCAGGCGCATATATATGTATATGGATATACATGTATACATACGCCTAACCTATACGAGAATTTTATCAGCTGGAAAGTACCCGTAGGCAGTCTCTTTTAACGTGTTCCGACGGGTTTGCAAGTGTGCACGTGGGTGTGTGTGCGAGTGTGTGGGTAGAGAGACGGGCGGATGGCTACACGCCGGACATGTTGCGTCCGACGTTAGGAGTGACGCTGACACGTTTGCCCTGACCGGACCAAAGTGAACCTTCGTTCCCGCGGCGAACCGGAACGTGGATTTCCGCAGCGATGGACTAGAACCAGACAATGTTTAAGACTTCGACGAGTGAGACCTCATGGAGCGTAACGTGATACTGCAGAGATACGGGATATTAGAGTGGCGCCACCTTGCGGCGGAAAGTGCGAACCTCCTAACCGCCCGTATTTAGTTATAAAAGTCTCTTTTCCCCACATATTTTACTACCTATCAACTTAACGCGGCGAAATAAAAGCTCGATAGCTTGCGCGAGCTCTTATGACTCTTAATTACCGCGCAACTCACCATCAACGATCAGCTGATCGGTACTTCTGTCACCATGTTGTTTCATCGTTGCTCATTTGTCAGATGCCGATAAAGAAGGACATAAGTTTTTAATGTCTTCAAGACAATCGTCGTTGAATCATATCGTCAACTCTGTTTCGATCGTTTCAGATTATTCGTATTGCTACTTTTTATCTAACAGTTCAGGCTCGATTTAATCGATTATTCTACGTCATTTATTCCGGGAGTTTTTTTACTGGCAGTTGCTTTTTTTTTTCTTCTTCTTGTTCCTGTTTCTTTCGGACGTTTTATTACGGGTCCAAGGCTGGAGCTTTTGTTCGTTGAGAGGGTCGGGTCCGTTCGTTTCCGTCGCTATTCGGGGGCGAATAACCTGATTAGGGCGAGCGAGCCAATCAGTAATTAATCTATTAGGGGTAGTGATGCGATGCAAGCAAAATATAGGGGTCGGTAGACGTGAAAACACCATTATACGTGATCTGTTCAATCTTTGCTTAAAAAAAAAAAAACTAAAACCAGAGCACATACTGCGTACGTATAGCTGTAGGCGAATATGCGTTAAAACATAATACTGACAACGAAACGCGATGGCAAGAATATAGGAAGTTAAGAAAAATTCTCTCCATCACTGTCAGAGATAATGTATTTTTTTTTCTTTTTTTTTTTGTTTCTGGTCAGAGCAATATCTTCATACATGCGTACGTGTAACATATTTGTAAACGTTTACTTTTATACGATACACGAAAATAAAATATCATACTCGTGGTATAAACTTGGCTGTATTTTTCTCGTCAGTTATTTTCTACCGACTTTTTACGAAATCGTTGATTTGTGAAATTTTTTGAAAACGAATGATGATTAAAGAAAAAAAAAATTGGGCAGAAGGTGTAAGCAGCTCGGTTGGATCTTTGCAGCGGATATTGAAATTTTTATTTTTGTGTTTCCGAGTGAGCGTGGTAATAATAATTACTTCCTACGTTGCGGAAAAGTTAATTAAATCGATTACATCATTTGCAGGGGAAAAAAAGGCGAGCTGTTGTAAGTTTTACTCTTTTTCTTCTCCTTCCCCTGCTTTCTTCTATTGAGAACTCAATTTACTCAATTCCCGAATACGTTGCAGATTGTGCGTTCGGGAAAATGAGAGGGGAGAGAAGAAAAGGGGGGGGCTAGTGGGTAAAAGTCATGGAAAATATCCTATCCAGTTTGCCGGTGAACGCGATATCGTGACGCGACTCGACGCGTTGAACTTGAAGACAGATTTCCTTCGGGACCAGTTTGTGGATAAACTTTTTAGCCTCTCTGAGGATAGCTTCATTAGCTCTCTCCCTTTCTCTCTTCTTCTCCGCGCACTCTTACGGTGACACAAATAAAACTGTTCTGTGAATAGAAAAAGTTTTCGCAGCTGTTGAAACTCAGAGGCCAGAAAAAAAATAAAAATAGGCGTACGAAAGAAGAAATAGAAAGAAAAGCTAAAAGAATTCGATTCCAGAACTGGTCTAAATCACTCGGGATTCTGACTCTTCATTAGGCTGTTCGAGTTACGTACTTCATTGAGCTTTGAAACCTTTATCAATCATAGAAGTCTCTCTACATCCATTTAAGAATAATTACAAGCTGCGAGCTTTTTCGTCTTACATCGGTAAGTTTCTAAACTTTGGCGAGAAGTTTAGTTTCAGCACGACTATATCGTCAAAAAAGGACGGGAAAATTTATGGAATTTTTAGGGAATCAAAAAGAAAGAAAGTCGGAAAAAGAAAAAATAAAACGACGGAACAGTGGTAAGAATATAGCGAACAATAACTCAGAAACGTCAGTGGGTTTCAGATTCTTCAAGGTTCTTCGTTTCTGTTCAGCTTCACTTTGGAGTCGAAGAAGAAACTTTTTCTCTCTCCAAATGATCGATTCATCGATATACATACAATAGAACGATCTTCGAAACCTGACAGGATTACCCTACTGAAAATGTTCACGCATTGCGTTAAATTTTTACATGTTTGTAAGAATTGGGCGTGTAATTTATTAGACGATTTATCCTGTAAATTTGATAAAATATAAAAGAAATCACTATGATTTGTGCGTTTCCTATTTATTACGTGATTTCTTATATATTTGATCGAATTTACAAATTAATTTTTGTAACGAATTACACGGTGAATTATTTCAAAACATTATACGATTTGACGGACGAACATTTTCAGTAGGGTAGTTACTTTTCAATTAACTTCTCTAGCAGCTTTATACTAAAGGCATTTTACTTTTACTTCTATTTTATGACGTCTTTTTATGAACAATCATTTTCAAAAATCACGCATGTACAGTGGATTTGATTTTTATTCTATTCTTCTGCAACTTGATAGTGTTAATTGAAAATAGAGAATTTCAAAAAATAAATAAATAAATAAATAAATAAAACACGCAACAGAAAAAATGAAAAATGTGTTACCAATAACTCAGCTTCTCGCAACATGATGTTATATTTCTTGCGATAAGTAAGAGCTCCGAGCTCCAGGCAATTAATTACCAGACTTCATCTCTGCAGCTCAAACTCTTCTATTTCTCACAATACATAATTCCTTGCTTGAACCCCGGTATCGCGATACTGTATTTACAGTTAATTACCAACAGGGTATTAAATTAACTTGGGAGGGAAAAATTTCCGGGTTAAGAAACATGGTACGGGGACCGTGCGAGAAGTTTCTTTCCTAGTTTTTCACCGACAACCCTTCGAACCCTCGTCAATGTTGGACTCACAGTGTCTGGGATTTTTATACTTCCTCTTTCTCTTCCAGATTAATTAATTCATTAGAAATTTTTCCATCACACGTCGATTCGTTAAAGTTTATCGCAAACTGTCATCGTGATATATTTTGGATATAGAATTCGAAATGATTTATGCCTGTAATTATTAATATCAAGTTACTTTGTCTGTGCGACTTTTTCGGGCTTATATATCCTCCGCCAATCCTCTAGTGGGAACGACTTTCGAGGATCCGCCACCTGGCGGAGAATCCCAAAGTGAGGAACGCGAGCCGCCCTCAATCATTCGTACGCTGTTGAAAATTAGTCCCGTCTCTTTTCTCTCGCCTCCTTGACGAGATAGCTTTAATTCACACCTTCTATCACACTCCAAAGATAGTACAGAAGCTTCTATTTAAATTTCATAAAAATCGTTCAAGCAGTTCTTCTCATCATCGATAGCAAACAAACGCTCTCTTTTCATGCTACGCGGTGCATATTACGGAGTTAAGCGTGTGAATAATTTAACCCTAATTTTTGGATTATTTCAGGCACAAAGACATTCTTGGGTTAACCCAGCCGAGAAGAGCAAAGACCGGCGGGTGCGAATCGCTTAATTAATAAATGACAACCGTTCAAGTTGTTCACTTTGATCTGTGCGCCTCTAGCGTCGCCGTTAATTATATACAGGATGAATTAGTGCTTCGTACGCGAAATACCTACAAACACCGGGGGAATCCAACCGCCGGAAACCTGCCACCGCATATATATATATGACTGTGAGATCACCAGAATCTCGGTGATATTGTTGCGCACGATTTACTCCGGGCTCAATTATTCCTCAATCAAGGTGTTCGGTGCACGAAGCGTTCCGTGCGAAATTAACCGATCTTCTAACCCTCGCTATTTTTGATGTAGTTGAAGCTTCTAATTGAGGTTATAGTAGTATCTTTGAAATAATTTTTTTCATCGAATCGCTTTAGAGTAACAAGAATTTGAACCTTCTTAAAATACCTGCACCGTTTTTAAAATCTACGCTAAAAGGTCTCAGAAATTTGATATTCCGTTACGATTATTGTGACATTGGTTCCGTGATGTAAAAATTTATTCTCTGTAAAATTTTATGTAAAATTTCTAATAGGGTCGAAAAATTTGCGTTTTTTGTTCAGAATAATTTGCAATATTATACCTTCTGATTTGACTGTTTTTTTTTAACACTTTGCTCTCTTTCATCGGTCAGAATCTCATAGATATTTTATTATAGATATTTGAAAAAATGAACAAACTTTAACCACATTTGAATACTTTTGACTCAAAAGCGATTAAATAAAGAATGAATAAGCCAGCCACGAGTGCCTAAAAAAGTGTCAATGAAATTAAAAGTGTCAAGGGTAAAAGTTGGTCAATAATTTATAGCAGAAGATTCAACCTCTCCCCAATCTCAAACCCCAACTTTAATTGACTTTGCGTAACTTCCCGCCCTCGTTTCGATGAGCTTTCCCGAGTTGTTTGAAAGATCAAAAATTGACGATTGCCTATTTTTATTCTCCCGCGATTGTTTTTCATCTAGGAAGAAAAAGAAATAGCAATATTAATCGAAAGCAGGAGGGCACTAAATGCCTTTCGAAAAAAATAGTAGGTATGTTCACGCCCTATAAAGTTGATTCTACACCGTGAAGCCACGAATGATCGCGTAAATACCGTCACGGGAGTCTGGAAGCAGTATGGATCACCAGAGAGACGATCGAATCTCCCGATTCCTTTGCATTGAACCGTAAATTAACTTAAGGAGAAAGTTTCGAAGTCAGCTCCCCAGCGACGTTGCAAAGGCAGACTTTGTGTATAAGGTCTCTATTCAACCGTTGAGGACGGATTGTCTGCCGATCAGTTCACGGCCAGGTAAAATTAGGCGTATGGGAAACTACAGCACGAGGAGAATGAGAATCCAATTTCGGTCGAATTGCGCGCGCATGGATTCCACAATTTTCAAGAGAGGTTAGAACAGCAACGGAAATCTGAAGCACTCATTTTTTCAGTAAATTTTCGTTCAAGAGATTCATGAGTCGAGAATAAATTAACATGCACTTTTTGTCCTTAGTTTTATCAACCGATAGCTGTTGGTCAATGAGTATTCATCTGATTTATTATATAGGGATTGTCACTTTGCAATGCGCCGTCTGGTGGGAAAAAGTCAAACTAATGCTATCTGCAGGCTGACAGCTGAACGTCGACCATGTTTTTTTCTCGTCTTGGTTGGTATAACGGGTATATTATCGATTACGTTTCATTAATTTATGTGACGTGAGTGATTCGAAACCCCAAAAATTACGATTTGTCTACATTAAAATTAAAAACTTATTGTTAAGTTATCTGGTGATAAAATGGCGCCGAGAACCATGGTCCGCATTACGTCATGAGGACGTATTTCAATATTCGTAAGCTGCAATGATTTTCTTGCGAATGGAAAGAAAAGGAACAGAATTTTTTAAAATTCTTCGATTATAAACGAAAGCTTGTACAGATAACGAGGCTGGATTTCAATCGTTTTGAAATTGTGAAAATTATTCGATTTTGTCTCACGATTTTTAGCATGTTGGTGTCGTTGCAAAATTAATCTTTCAAGATTGGGGTGATATTGATTTTTATTATTGACAAAAGTGACGACATTGAATTGACCGATGAGAAAAATTTGCTTGAGTGAAATTGGAAAGAACAAAATTAATTTTTCACGAGAATAATTCCCAAATTGTGGAAAGAAATCTAACGAATCTACAAGATTTTCACCATTTCAAAGCGTCTTGAATCGAAGAATCGATCTCTCAACTCTTGTCTGTGACAATTGTAGTACCATTTTTTTATCTGTAATCTTTGAGGAAATCATTGTAGCTTAAAAATGTGTAAATTCAACTAACTGTGCGAAAATTTCCTAATGAAATTAGCAAAAAGTATCGATTTCCAACTTCATCGATCTTTCTTGTAAATAAATAACGTAAGAATACGTTCGGTGATTCTAAATTAGTAATGAAATGCAAGGAAATAATTGTCACTATGTCATCAAACAGATGAGTGTTTGCCCCGAAGACGAGGCTGAAAAGACGATATCATTACCGTTACTGTTTATCAAATTGAAAAGTCGCCTCTTGAGTTTAGTTGCATGTTTCATTCGATCCGAGGATCTCTGAACCCCCTCATTCTCTGGAGCACAAGTAGTCATGGAGTACGAGCTGAAGCCAACTCACGTGTTGGTAAAACTTTCCTAATTAACTAGGATGTCGTTGATTAATATTCTCCGCTGCGAATGCGCCTCCATGTTTTCCTTTGTTCATCCTTGTTTCACGGTGGCGTACGTGCATTCTGCATCATGAGATTCACGAGCCAAAGCTGGCAGGATATGGCGGCATTGTTGTAACGCACGATGTTACAACTGCACTGCATAAACTAATAATTTTCAACTGTAATTGGGGCTCAAGGTCGAGCGATTTTGCACGAACCAACGTAGCGGAAAAATTCTCGAATAGAATACTATAAACGGACTTTTGATCCACCACCCTTCTTTCCCAGCCAGCTCTGAATTATTCGAAACATCCGGATCACGCGAGTGGAAGAAGTGAAGAAATAAAAAAAAGAAAAGAAGAAAATCATTCCTTTGAAGCTCTAATACGGCTGTTCGAGAGTTCTTTCTTGGAAAATCTAGAAGCTTTTACCTTCGCTACGTAAAGTGATTTTGAAAGTTTTCAAGGTGAGGATTTTGAGGATGCTTAGAACGTACAGCGTTCTCGGAAAAGTTTCGACACCAATGGAAGGGTGAAATAGAAATCGCAAATGGCAGCTTGAAGAAAATTTCTAGCCGTTCAATTGATACTGAAAAAGTGTTCAGAACCCGATTTTCATCTCTCTTCCAACTCACAAATGGGATTTGGTATCATACGTATAGATTGGATTATTCCACAATTGTTTCACGACTGAAATTAGCCAAAATTCACTTTTCTTTTATAATATATGATACGTTGCGAGGAATTTTTCTCTAAGATCGTCTTGAACGTAATTTCATCAAAATTACAGCTTACCGTTTTCCTACCTCCTGCGAGTTATTCATAATTCCTGACAGTTTCCAAATGTGTTTTTCCCGTCCTCTTGTAGTTTTTTTTTTTTTTCTTTTTTTTTATTTATTTATTTCTCTTTATTTTTCTTACTCCTTTTCTCTACCGAACTCTAGATAAGCATCCTTGAAGCAGGGCTGAATCTGAGGAGTTTGCTTGACCTCGAGAGTGTTATTTATACTCATGAAAGACGGGGATAAAATGCAAACACAGCTTTGGAACGGTATTATAATATACCTATAACGCGAGTATCCACATAAAAATTCTGCGTATTAGAATACAAACGTTCGCTTCTTCTACGAACTATACACGTATACATCTATATACATATATTGTATAATAGTGTAGGCGTAATACCGTAAAACCTCGGTATTATTTACTTTATATTGAAAGAAAATTGACAGAGAATATTTTCCATGAATATTGCAAAACAATAATAGATTAGAAATTATTTCAAAACTTCCTCATCGATGAGATAAGAGGGGGAAACTTACGATCTAAAACAGAAGGTTGGAATTCTATCATAATTTTTAATCACAGTAAGGCGTCTAATGGAGACAGAGGTGTGGCAGGTAAAACGTTTGGCTAGAGATAAAATTATAGAAAGATTAGAAAATTGAAGGGTCGAAATATTGAAGGTTCAAAAATGAAAAGTATGTTGTTAAGAATTTTGAAACGTAGAATGTTGATGTATAAAAAAGTCAAAACGTAGCAGGATTAAAGTTTTAGACAGCCAAAACATCGAATGGCTCGAATGGTTAAGATTCAAGCCAAAATATAGAATCGTTAAAATTCTCACGATTATATGTTTTGCTTTTCTACACCTCACCTTTCTACGTTTTGACTTATCTATGCATCGAATTTCGCGTTTTTATAAATTCGGTGACCGAATAATAATTAACTGTTCCATTTGATAATTACTTTACGTTTCCACTCCTACCCAAAAATTTGACGCCGTGCATGGGATTAACAATTTTCAACAAGTTGCGATCGTTCATGATGATGATAACCGCGAATGAGGAGTCTTTGGTTTTATTATATGAAGTATAATAATGTCGTCACGTAGCAGGGCGTTGCCTTCCCTTCCCTTCCATGCCCTTCTATTCCCGTTTCCATTCCCGTTCCCATTCCCATTCCCACTAACACCGAATCGCACATCCAGCGTTCTAATAACCTGCGTAACTTGTGCGGTATCCCGTAACCCTAAAGGACGTGACAAAGGATTCGCAAAGTCTCGTTCAGATCTCATTAATTTCCGAGGCACGCTTCAACGATCTTTGCACCCCAGCTCCGCAACGTCTCGTGGCTTGCTCAATTAGCCAGACGAAGACTTCGCGCAGGTGGTTTGACTGGGTATTTTCCAGCTCTCATCTACCCAACACTCTAAATTTTCACGTGCCGAAGTGTATCGAGGTGATCTCTCTCCCGCATGCGGGATTAAACGTGGCTGCCTAAGTTGTACCGGTAATGAGGAATTACGTAGCCGGTATAACCTCAAATTTCGTGCCTCAAACTTGTCTCGCCTCGACTTCGACTTCGCTTCATATACGCTCTCCCAACGGTACTCGAGACCCTACCGAGTCTCTTGATTCATCGTCGAATTATGCCCCTGACGTTTTCATTTGGGATGCACTCACTGATGGATGAGTACGCTGTGCCATTCACTGCGCGACAACTTCAAGTCATTCTACCTAATTCTAGAGATTTTTAGGGATTCGATTCCTGTAACTTCGTAAAAATGTTACTAGCACGGTAGGCAGGGTGACCAATGCGTATTGGACCACGATGTAGCCTTTATTGGAATGTGTTCCGAAATTAGCTCCTAGTGCCGTCAGCAATTCTTTGGGAGCTTTCCAGCAACGACACAGAACGACACAGTCGGACACAGCTACGGAGCATGGTTGGACACTGTGTCGGATTCATTGCTGCCAATTTTTTAGTTAGAGATTTTATTTTTGACGCATGGTATTGTTTATATTTATTTATTAAATGCAATGATAATCTACACGCGTTTCACAAATGTTTTTTTTTTTCCTGGAGCGCTCAATGATCCTAGATTTTTCGTATAATGCATGAGCGGACTCTGGTGACTGAATTAAGAACCTCAAAGCGTTCCAACAAGCACCAAGGCACAGTGTTCGACCGTGTAACACAGTGCCACACTGTGTCTCCTTGCTGGAAAGCTCCCTTTATCTCTTTTGTGCAGCGGATATCGTGACTAGCTCTGCCTCTATCCTAGGGAGTTTTCATTCATCACTGCTAGTTAGTTTCCGAACGCACGCTTAGTCATTGTGAGGTTATGGTTAGCTGTCACTTGTCGACCGGCCGATTCTAGGGAATTTGTTCTTGTCAGTGAAAGTTCGCTCCAGACTGTGAGCATGGAAGTCAAGTCAGCCAATCGAAATTAAGCAAGTTGAATCGCGCAGGTCCTTTCAAGACAACCTCTCGGTATATACAACTGTGTACATTTTGGTTGAGGGTTAACATCTGCACCTGGTGCGTCTGCTATTGCTTGGCAGTTAGAGGCTTGCGGAGACAGCGAAGAGAGAAACGGTGTGCGATTCTGCGGTGTAAATTGTCGATTAATTATCTGCCTACCGCCCTGCCCTCATTTCGAAACGTAGGCACAGAACTTCGTTGCAAGTCCGCCCCTTCACCCTTTATACTGTAGAATTATCTTAACGAAGAAACAGTCGACCCCATGATTATACAAGTTAACCAGAAAATTACCAACCCCCGGTTTTCTCGTTACATGATATTTCCGTGTTGATATCACGGTGAAAACAAGGGATTAAATACTCTCTCAGAGTTATGCTTGCATATTTTACTCAAAACAATTTCGCATTTTGACGTACTTACAGTTAAACAATAAGCGGAACTATAACCGACGAAGAATTGCACTTTTTTGATGCAAGTAGGTGACGAAAAAACTTGGCAATTCACCGAGGAAATTCACGAAATAATTGAACTCAATCCGTCTTCAGATTTTCGATCGTCTCTCCTTTTCATCACGTTCAGCTTTTGAAAACGGCTCGTTGCTCACGGGTCAGTCGCGATTAAGTGGCAGGCGTTAGGTGGACAAATTTTCGGGGGATGTTTTCTCCACAGCTTTAAGAAGAATGGAGAGTTCCATAAAAGTTGGCAAATCTTCGAGGGTGACGAAGAAACTAAGCACCCTGCAGCTCCTGTCTCCTGCGGCTAGACAAGCTAGCCATTCCTGCGTTCCAACCTCGTCCAGATTTATTGCCGGGAATGAACTGACGAATTCTCAGCCAACCCGACAGTGCTCATTAAAAATGATACCGTGGTACAAATTTGGATCGTTTTTTTTTTTCGCTTGGCGGTGTCGGGTGGAAAGGTTTTTGAATTCTGCCTAAAATTATTATAAATGCGATCCTTGTCGATGATTTGAATGTTTTGAATTAATTTTCTCACAACTGTTTTTCCATTCTATACTAACTTATGCGTCAGATTTTGCAGGTTCAGACTCAGCCTGTTTTTCTGTGATTAGAGTCGAGCTTAGGATGTGTATATGGAACGTACACTCGACTCAAAAATGTGACGGAACAAAAACATGACTATAGAATAATAGTCCAGTCAATAGGAGTTTTTGCCCTACAAAAGGTGGTGTAGTAATGCTTTTGATATATGTTGTTTAGTTCCGGGCCTCGACGAAAAATCCAAACGGTTGAAAACTTGTATTTTTTCGTTGCCCGTAACAAAACAACATATATAAAAATCATTACTACTGCACAACCTTTTATGGGGCGCAAACCCATTTTTTACTCTTTATTGACTCGACTGTAACAAGTTTTACATTCATTCATTAATCCATTCGATCATTCCATCATTCGACACATAAATTATTTATTAAAAGGTACATATAAATTTGAAATTGTAAATGTAAATCGCCTTTTGTTAGTATAATTTGTCTCACTGCTATTAGTCATTTATTTGCACAATGTTTCTCTTTCCGTTTGCGTTTCTGAAGATATTCAAAATGGCGACTTGCTCATTACAGGTGTTTACGACGTTATTCCTTTTCGCCGAAAAATTTTGATTTTTCTTAGGGTATATCTTGACTATATTCATTCACGATCTTGAAGATACTTTATACGGACACTTTATGTTCGGGAATTGTTGCAGCTATTATTTAAATTATACGTTATCAAGTCATTTTGTTGAGAGACGATTCAGTAAATCGCGCTGCTTCAAAGAGCGTTTAGCCGAGAAAAAGCCTCCGGAAAGAGTCTCTATTCGAGAGGACTGGTGTGATTGGCGAACGCGTAAACCACGTGATCGGCTCTGTAACTCAAAGTCTATTCCCAATATTATCAATCATCGTTTTGACTCACCGCGGGAATATTCGAATCGTTACAAACTTTTGCAAAGCTCCAGAAATTTCTCCTCCCTCTCTGTTCATCGAACACATGCACAACGTGCAATGTTACGTAACGGTCGTATTTAAGATTAAAAAAGGAAACAACCTCCTCATGGATCTGAAAAAATTGCGCTCTCTATGTCAATGATTTGTTCGGTGGTTGATTTTCCGTTACCAAGTTTCTACATGCCAGCTGTTTTTACTCACTTCGGTTGATCTCGCTCTTTTCCAACGGGACATCGACGATCCTCGTTCAGTGTATGGCTGTTTTTCTTCCCACTCTGGTTGACCGGATTAATGGTGGTGTGCGGATGCCGAAAACGAGGGGTTCGCGGACATCGGTAGGTATACGACATGTAATAACCATGAAAATAATTGGAAGCAATAAAGTTGGCTTCGTGGGAGGGGCGGGGGGGGGGATTCGCGGAGACAGTCAAATCCTCCGATCGTGATGAAACCGGCTCCTCCTGCTCTTTTTACTCCAGTTCCAGGATATCCAGGATCTCGAAAACCTCCACCGAGATCCACTGTCAAAGTGGGAATATCCCAGGCGTCCCATACGTTTCATTCGGTGGTCTTTTAAAGTCTGAAACCACCGCCTCCCTCCCTGCTATCCCTCGGGATCGGGGAAAGTTTAGCGGAGGGTATAATCGATATAAGACACGTTCAATGGGCTTGAGAACGGGATAACTTTGAGCCTCGTCTATATACGTAAATGTATATAAAGGCTGAGCCGGGGGGGGAGTGTGAGGGACCCGTGAAGGAGGAAGGAAGAGAGGGAGGGAGGGACGGAGGGCGTAGGACGCGGGAAGATATCCTTTGCCAGAAACGAAGGGATTTATTGCTTCCGCTCCGCGCTGTCCTGAGCCCTTTTTTTTTATTATTTATTTATTGGTATTTTAACCCCCTCTCGCCAGTTTTTCTCCTCATTTTATTTCCTAATACGTACAACGCTGTACGAAATCGGTGAGAATCGGAAAATCGATCTGCGAATAAATATTACGATGTATGTGTGTACGTTATTGATTTATTATTTAAATTCTCGATAATTGTTTCTCTCGGGTGAAAATTTGACAATATGTAATATTTTGTACAATTCTTCTACACTTTCGGTGTCTTGTTTGATACCGGGAGCGGTTTGCGCCCATCGCTATTTCGCTATAATAACTTTTATCCGCCTATGTATCGGATGCCTGAGGGAAAAACGAGTTTGCCAATATGAGATTCAATAAAAATCGTGTACCTAAGTGATCAAAACTTTCAACATCGTGTATTAACAAAAGAGTGAAAGTATAACTGCCGTTTAACGGATGATGGGGAACACATCTCAGGTGCATTTCTGCATTGCTTATTAATACTTTTGTCTCTACTTCGTGAGAAGTCCGATTCGAAATTTTCGTCAAAATCCCGGACTGAAAAAAGGTTACTTCTTCCAAAAGTAAGAAAAAATTTCCAGCATTGTGAGTTATGTGAACAAGAAAACAAAAAAAAAATATATATATATTAATATATTTGACACGACAAAGAATACGTAGCGATAATAAAAAAGGATTGATAATTATTGCATTGCTTGAAAAAAGTTTGTACCACAAAAAAAAATTCCGAGTTTTTGCAAAATCAAACTTCTCCAAAGACAGTATTGTTCCGTTTTGTTTTATATTTTTGAAAATTTCTTTTTTTTTTCCTTCCAGAATTGTTAATGGAAGTTATCAGTTACGGATATTATAGATTGGATTATTATTAAGGGATAATAATTAACGGCGTAGTGGCATTGATTTAAATTTTCAAACTTTCAGGTAAAGTTTGATAATATCTAAGGTCTTATGGTCGGGTCTATCAATTATTATCCGCGCATAGGGAAGGAAACTTCTCTGAGGTAGATATAACAATAGAAACTGCTTAATGAGAATCTGCAGAATGCATTATACATAACTATCTACACACATATATACGGAAATGCATGTATCTGTCTGTCTATCTATACTATTATACCTACGTAGGTATATATAAATCGCAGAGTGAGAATGGATCGGAGATAATGAGTTTTGAATTAATTACTAGGAATATCATTAGCCGGCTAATTGTTAGCAGATCCTTTCACCCCCTACGTGTCTCAATTCTATCCATAACCCAACGACGATTTCTATGCATATATGTATAGTTGGCTAGAAATTCTATCACAGTATTATGTCGCATTATAGCTTTGATGGATATGTGCGGTATAATATCACGCATGTCGTTGCCAAATATTAATTCCGCGGACTTTATTTCCGGACATACAGAGTACCAATTTGGTTAAACACCGACAGGCATGACTCCCAGAGATAATTACGTATTCAGGGTTTCAATATCGTAATAACACATGAAAGGGAGAATTTTTGAATCATCATCAAAGGTCGCTGCGCTCATTAATTAATTTTTCGACTAAACGGCGAACCGGAATGACTTTCAGTCTGACTTAATAGCGAGAGTTGAATTTCTTTTGAAATAAAAATAATCACAAATCGAATGAATTTTTAATTATTTTTCAACATGAATTTGTTTAAGTGGTTTTTGTTTAGGAGGTGCGTAATTTCGTTGGACAAATTGATCTGTGTTTACGCGATAGAGACAAAAACGTATGATTGTGAAAGCGAAAAGTTACTCGGTGGCTGATTAATTATCTTTTAATTTTATTTCAAGCATCTGTTTTTTTTTTTTTTTCATTTAGCGAAATTAAGACGCCGCGGGGTAAAAGTTTTGGGACAACGGTCTGTGAATTCGCTTTAGCCAGCCGTTATAAGATTAGGAGGGGTAGTTTTTCACGGGTAGTAAAACGCGCGGCGCGGTGCATCAAGAAAGAGATAGGAAACTCGACGTTGCATGGGGTAAGGTATAAGTAAGTAACTCAAGTATAAAGTAAGTGAAGTGAGTATATATAAAGTAAATAAGTGAGTAGGTAAGTAAGGGTGGGAGGGAGGGAGGGAGTATGGGACAAGAAGCCGAGAATAGAGACACTTTGTGTGCGCCTGTATACATATACGTAGGATAGCCGGCTGTTCGCGGAAATAAAGGAGGAGGCCAAACTTGCAAGCTCTGGGATAAGTTAAAGCGGAATTAATGTTAGTATTTTTTATTTTCACGCCCGGTGTATAAAACTCTTTGGATTTTGGTTTTATCAGAACGCGATTATCGCCAAGCTGCTGCCACTGCTCTGCTTCTGCTGCTTTTCTCTGCCTTCCGTTCTTCCAACCTTATTGTACCACCACCACCACCACCACCACCTTCTTCCTCCTCCTCTCCCCCTGACGTAATCATCCCCTAAGGGTCCCGCGACTTACCCACTCTGAAAACTTTAATCTTCAAGAACTTTCTCTCAATTTGTGTTTCCTAACGCTGTTTCAACTCTTGGAGTTGTTATTGTTACCCTCAACATTATCGTTATCATCATCATCATCATCAAGGTTATTGCTATACCGTTTTCGTTGTTTTTGGATTTTTGTTTATTTATTTCCTTTGTTACCTAAAAATCTAATTCTATTACGGTGCTTACAACTTTGCACCACCATTGCGAGTAAAAATATGGGTAAAACAAATTGGCGAAACATCATTCGTTGAAATGGAACCTAGGAGCTGATATTTTGTATAAAAAATTGATAATCTGGCCGGACCAACTTTTGCGGGTTTGTAACATTGTCAAGTAACACAGTGAGAATGAAAATGGATCGTTATGATACTTATCACCAACTTTCGAATCTTCAAACGCCAAATACTTGTGCAATTATTACAGCAGTTATTAATCGAGGAGGAATAGATCCCATTTCAAATTAGAAAACTCTGCAAAATACAGATAATTTTGAATTCTGTTATTTACGGACAATCTGTGAAAATTGATTATTCTCAGTAAGTTTATTTTTACCTGTTGTTAAAAGACATATCTTCGATCAACCATTGCTGCACATCGAACCCAGATAAATTTCTAGTTTTGTTTAGTACACAGTCCTCGTCATATACTTACGTACTTTACTATGTATCGAGAGGTTATCTCGAAAGTATATGCTCGTAGCGCGCGTGATTCAATTTTATTGATTTGGATTGGATGACATCCATGCTCGCTCGCTAGTAACATTTTTACGAAGTTGGCTACGCACATAAACTAGACGACGAGCAGGTCCTTTCAAGAAAATGTGGTATCGTTTAAGAGATTACTCGCTCGTGTGGCCCAAACAAAGTCCCACAGGATTTGATATTATAACTGTAGTATCTTGTGTCTAGTTCCTAGTTACCTCCCTAGATATATCCCTAGAGTTAAGTTGGCTAACCTTATAGAGCGACGCAGAAGCTCTCTTTCTCTGCTTATGTTTGCGCCATGTTTGGATACATACGCTAAAATAAACCGTTTATAATAATCCTGAAACATCCACCTCTCAATAACCCTTCAATATATTCGAACGAATAATGTTTATCAAGGAACGGCGGGCTTTAGCATTTCTTTACATTGAGCGTCTCATTACGAACTGATGCCAGTTGCCGTCGGCCATAGAAGGTTTGTTATTTAGAGAGGACGTTTTATACAGATGTGCGTCTAACTTGTCCATCGGATCTTGGCCTAACTATTTTGTATTCAGGTTACAACAAAAGCCTCTCGATATAACCAAGAAATAGGTTTCCGGGTGAAGAATTTGCTTTTTCTCTTGGACGTCTTAACAAGTTCGACGACCGTTGTAAAAAGAAAATTCATATTCAAATTGCTTTGGTCCTCCTGATGCGATCGGCCGATGAAGCGCCTGACCTAGTAAGAGGCTGCGTATCTAGTGTTTAATGTTCGGGCGCTGCAAAGGCTAATTTGCAGGCGGTTTAATTGTTGCCCTAGGATAATCGCAGAGGCAACATTATGGGGGGTGGGCAAACTTACCGTTACATCGTCGTTTCCTCGTCGCGCATCCGGGTCTCGCATCTGTTGACTCCTCGCGGACTCTCTGAAATTTGCCAAGTTATAGCCAATTGCAGGTGTTTACTGTTTACGCAGGCGAACCGTTGGTGCGGACTCGCGTTCGCCTTTCGCCTTTCGGGTTCTCTGGCTGCTTCCAATCCCGGTGGAACAGCAGCGCCAGCAGGCTGATGTTAACGGTTAGGTACCCTGCTGGTCGGGTGTTTCTCAATTAGTAGAGTTGGAATTGCAGATTGACCGAAAGTTCAGCCGAGCGAATCCTCGCGCAACGAGTCGCGTAGGGGCGGGATATTCGGTTCCGATTTCAGTGAGAGTACTCGATTTTATATCATATCTTGTATTCCATACAGAAGAGGTCACTTGGTTCTGCAAGGTGGCGCGGATCCTACGTTTCTACCCAACGCAACGCATTCACAGAGCCATCAAATGTATCCGCAGCCGATCGCTCATTTCGAGTGGAAAAATAACGCTACGCTAAGCTTGCGAATTCAACGGACGAGAACACACTGTATTTGACAGCCGATAAGAGAGAGAGAGGCGAAAGGCCAAGGATTTTCTCCACTCTCACCCTCCGTCTTCATTTCTGTTATTGTTTTTATTTTTTCTTAGTGCCTTCAGGAGAAGAGGATTCGCTCGAAAACAGGCCACGGGATTTACTCGTGTTCAGTAAAAACCGTAAAATATAAAAGAAAGACGGACGTGTGTAAAAATTTTTCTCCAAGTTCATTGGAGCTGAAATAACACGAGAGCTGATTCGCGGCCGACAACTGCACGGCGCATTTGCCTTGAGTGGCTGCTCCATGGGGGAATAAATTGGCGAACAGTGTATAGTGAGCGGAATGGAGAGTACACGAGGGGATATAGTGAAGTTATGGAGTGTACGAAGGAGTTTGATGACTCGAGTGGGTGGATTCTGCAACGAGTCTCGCGCGGGGTGCAAGGGGTTACATAATTTTCTCTGATATCCAATTACTTATTAGGCATCCTATTTCCTACTCGGCATCTTGCATACTATGCATGCCACCTTATAATCGCATGCCGGAAACTTGTGAGTGAATTTTAGATGCAAGTTTAGGGTTTATAGATGCCTCGGCCATGCAGTTTTCCTTTTACGAGCTGAGAGTAATTAACACTGTACCAAGTTTTGCGGATAGAAATTTAAGGTGGGGAAATTCAATCAAAGTCTTTCCGAAGTCGCAGCAGCTGTGCACGGATCTGTGATAAATCCCTTTTGAACAATGTTCTTCTTCGTGGTTTGTAAGCATATCAGGTTATAATCACAATCCAAGAATTATTATAGGTTAGAATAAAGTAGTACAAAAGCGGAAATCTACCGGTGACACTGGACCTAATTACTCCGGTAACGTAGTACCAGCGAATTTCGGGTAAATTTATTCGCAATTTATATTCGAGCACCCAGCTCCTCTTGCGGCAAAGTGTTGTGTTGTACCTTATACCGCATGTAGATGTACCGCTTTAGTGGATGGCAACGGTCTTTAGGAACCGGAATCACTCTTGGATAGGGCAAGAAACACTTTGTGGTCTTGTACGTGAATTATAAACAAATTTGGTTAAACAAGGGTGGAAAGATTGCCGGCTGCTCGGAGCGGGAAACTCCGAAGATGCTGCGCCCTTTCTCTGTGTGCGCATCAGCTCCTCTACATACAAACAAGCCTTACCGCATATTACAACCCATCCACGTGGCGAATGGTAGGTACATAGCATGTTCTGTACATACGTATGTACGTAAATGCCTTACAGGGTTGTCTTAGAAGTGACAAAGTTCAACAACAACTCAGCCTCCGAGGCACCCGAGTCTCGGCCAGAGTTAACCACTCACAAGTTTCAGTACCACCGAGAAGGGGGGCAGCGGGGGAGAGTGCAAACACGCCTCCGTACATGGCTTGCATGTGCATGACAGTGGCACACCGACGCTGCAGTTCTCTCATCGATTGAAATGCAGCGATAACTTTGATCACGGATCGATTAAAGTGACCAACTTCTTATTTTCACCAGACGAGGCGTTTTTCCCCCGCACGTTGTAGCCCATGTCAAGACGAAGCCAACGAGCTCTCGCTCGTCAATATCGGTCAAACCGTTCGCCAGATATCCTACTTTGAAGTCTGAAAGTGGCACTCGGCGCCGGCGCTAGTAGCCTTCACAAACCGCAACGCGATACGCTCGCTGATAGCGTGAAGTGGCGCTGCGGTTTGTGTCTGCACTCCGCTAGTAGCGAATGGCGCGGTGCTCTGCGGTTTGTGCAAGTGCTACTCGCGCTCTTCAAAGTCCGATATCTTCCGAACGGTTCGACCGATTTCGTCCAGCGAGAGCTCGTTCGAATCGTCTTGACGTCGACCGCAGTTTAGGCGTGGAGTTTTGATTGGAGAAAGTATCTTGAATCACCTAAGTAAATGACGATACATGTTCGTTTTGAAAGAGAAACTGTATCAGATAAAAAAAAAAAAAAAAAAACAAACCGAGGAAACAGATTTTCACGATAATATGTATGTGATTGTGAATTATTTCCAGTCTGAACAAGCCACCCTGCACATTATAGATATTCAGGTTTACGTCCGGATGCAGTCTGGTATTCTTGTGTTTATGTGTGCACTTGTGATCCCATGTAAATGTGTACGGTGAGGCATATATAACGCGTACATTCCTTATACATATGTAGTTACTGTCAGTAAACTTTGTACAACAGGCTTCTATGTGTGGAATGCGGCAGCTTGTTCTCCATTTATTTACATTACCACGCTTCTCTCTGCAAATCAAATTTTACACTCTGCATTCGCTGTAAGAACAAAATTTACATGAAACAATCTTGCAGCGAAGACGGAGTATCATGTTAATTCACTTGTCGGTAGAATATTTCGTTACAGTTATCAGTAATTACAGTGAAACTTTAATACTGCCAAAATCTAATCAGAGAGTAAATATTGGAGAATATATTCGTTGAGCACATTGTTAGTGAAATGTTGAGTACGTGAATTGTTATTGCACTTTTTACATCAATTCGTACTCCACGATAGATATCCAAACGTGACGACGGCATTTTCATGTTGAATTGAAACTCGGGAGTAAATTTACTCAAGTTTCATTTATATTATTCTGCCACTCTCATTAGTCTTGTGGACATTTCATTTTCTTGTGCAGAGAACGGAAAAATCTGCACTGTAGAAAAGTTTGCCGAAAGAATAGCGGCGTGAGGCGAGTTTGCCCGGTGATCGAGGACCGGCGACTTTTTATTTTACTACCGAATCAAATCATCGCACTGCCAATCGATAATCGTTAATAACGTTAGCCCAAGTTGGATATAAATGAAGGAGGAGCGACTGGCGGGTGTCGAGAATAATTACTTCGTACTATTGCGGCGTAGATCATTCTCTTGAAAAATTTTTGTCATTTTTTTCCGTCTCAGTCAACTTCGTAGCTCTTCAATCAGGCCTCAGCGAAACTTCAATTTGTGCAACACGATCAATTTCGCCAATGCCGTGCTCTATTCATGAAATTTCGCGGTGACGGAGCAGCTTCGAACAATTGCAAAATCATACGTCACCGTCCGTCGTCTGCTTCCTGTGGCTTTGACACATTAGCGGAGAGCTACCTGTCAAATCATTTGATTAATTAGAGATGAACATTGTAATACCACCTTCGCCTGCTCATGTATGCGGGTGCTATTAAATCTTCCAGCTGAAGCCTGATCCGCCCATCAGCCTCTGCAGTGATCAGACATCACATGCGTTCCTTTTTCATCCATTTCTTCTTCTTCTTCTTCTTCTTTTTTCACGAGGATTGAAAGATCGCCTCCGATCTCATCAAGCCGTCGTCAGACTGTGCGGGTCGGACATTCACCCTCAATCGAAAACAAATATTCTGACAAATCTAACCCTCATCCGGCTCGGAATTTATTCGCGGGACTAATTGGTCCCCTGTTGAAGGGTTTTAAAAGAAGAAGAGATAACAAATCTTGAGCTCAGTTGTTCCTTTCTCTCAATGCTGTAGAAGAAAACAACCTTCATTTATGGGGGGAAAAAATTTGATTGATTGAAAATTGTAGCCCCTTCGTTTTTGCTGTCCAGCTGTAATTACGGATCCAACCGCTGGCACCAAAATATGCTCAAGTCTTCCTTTTCTCTTTTACTACAATTTTTAGCAGCTCCTCACGGCTTTTGAGATCTTCGCCAATTGTTTCGAGGTACCAAAGTCGTGTTTCACAAGCCTGAGCGTAGAGTTTTTTGCCGAACAAGTTAAGAGAAAGTGAGAAAGGCCGGTGGGAGGAAAAATATCACACATCAACGCGCCGAAGCATACTGAGGAAAAAACAAAGATGAAAAAAAAAAAGAAAATAAAAAAGAAAAACATTAGGGCACGAAACAGTAGCGAACCGTTTAAGCATGAAATGCGAAATCGATGAAATGGTTGTGAATTTTTGCACGGTTTGCTGCCGCTTGAACCGTCTACGCTTGAGATGTAGAAAAGTTTCCGATTCACGGGTGTCTGGCAATCAGCCCCTGGGTTCCAGCAGGAATAAACGGACGTCGCGTCAGCTCCGCATTCACTGCACAGAGAGTTCTTGCCACTTAGCCCCGTCGCAGAATCCAGAACCAGTAAGATATCATCCTCTGCGTTACACCAAGTGACGAATGAATCCCCCCTCTCCTCCATTTTCCAACTCCACCATCGATCCTAGAACCCGTATTTCAATCTCGTTTCCATTTTCTCCGTCTCCGTCTTTGAATCACCGTCTCGACCTCCAATTTTACCGATTAATGGTTTTTTTTTTCGAAGCCGAGAAACAGCCCTCAATTTTTGAACTACGGCTCGTCAGTGAAAATGGCAATGATTGATTTTGGAAGACGGTTTTTTTCGGTACTCTTTCTCATCCGATGGATCGAGAAATTCATACCAAATACACACACTGACCGTGAAACGAGGTGGCGTCGTATGGTGAACAGAGTCGAACCCCACCACTCCCCTAATTGAGATCTATAGCCCGGGATTCCGAGGGTTCAGGGCAAGGTTTAGGGATCGGGGCTTGAATGTAAAACAAAGAGAATCATTTAAATAAAAGTAAGATTAGTTTGGCTACGAAAACCCTTTGGGAGTCAAGGGTCAATTCATCATTTGGATATCGAGAGTTTCCTTCTAATACAAATTTGCGATCATTGCAATGCGTTGGAAGAGAAAAATGATCGAGGGAATTTTGGAAGATGGTAAATTCAAACTTATAGTCATGTTCCGGATGCACGGGCAATTTTTATCCACAGAATTCTTTCGTCGTCATTCTTGCATAACTTCGTAATCAATTCGTTTGTAAAAATGATTTTTCATAAGATTGGTCGAGTGGTTTCTCAATATGAATTTTAAGGAAAATTCAAACAATCACACCTAAGCAATTTACGTTCTTATAATCGACGTTTTCAAACAATTATGTACCTACCGTTAATTGCCGGGTGCAATTATTAGCATCGAGAATTTTCGTGATGACTATCTTTCCTCTCTGCCAATTATTTCATTACGATTTTTTTTTCGTTCTGTTTCAGTTTCATCCTTGTGTAACTCGAATCCTTTAATTTCCTTTCATTTACGTCGAAAAAAGTGTAGGTCAATCTCGCTACTAAACCGTCACGTAATAATCCAATTTTGATTGTTAAATCCCGTTCTGTTATTGGATTTTCATATACGCACCACACACTTACAGAAGTGTCAGATGAATTTCACCTCACAATTGCGCCCGTTTCAATCTGCGTCAAAAACGAGAGGACGATTTTTTCGTTCTCCCTTTTTCCAATGGCCGTGGAAAATTGTTTACAGCCACGTTTCGTTTGCAAATTTTTGGGTGTTAATCCCGCCTCAAGGCGGTTTATAATCAAGAATATATAAATTATTATGCTAACAGAACTTGGGGGAAACAACTCTTAAAGGGTACCGACTTAATTCATCGAATCAATCTTAATCAACGGCTCGGTAACCGAAAGCAGAAAGGGAGAGAAAGAGCGAGAGAAGGGGATGAGAGAGAGGAATCAGGAAACTCTTGAAAGCTTAAGCTGAACGGAAATTATGCGGGATGATATGATAAAATGTTATCAGCATTATGTGACCGCGAGTTCAAGAAGCTGTGCGGCGGGAAATAAAAGATGAATTAAAGCGAGAATAAGATACGAGCTATGTAGGTACAGATTATCGTGATGATGGATGTAACATTTTTATTCCCAAATTTCTTTTCACTTCTCATCCCCTTGCTGGTTTTCTTCCATTCACTGTTTGTTCCTTTCTTTTTTGTTTCTTCGCTCTCATCATCTGATGGTGATTATTCTGCGTGGGGTGCAAAAGTACGTTAATGCTAATTTTAAAGCTTACGATTGTAATTACCAGCAATGAAAGTCTTCCTTGATGTTTCAACAGCTCTAAGAAAGAAAAGGAAGAATTTTCCTTCGGTCATGAGTTTTTTTTTTTTTCTCTCGTTTCATTTTATTGTAAGGGTTTATACAAGTCTACGCACAATTTTCTTTACGCGAAAAGAGTAACTATGAACTATATTTCATGTTGGATATCCCTGGAATCCTGTGGAAAGAAAAACTTCTTCTGTTTCAGTATTTTGTAAAAGTAATATTTGTATGAAATAAAAAACAAAACAAAAACACGAAATGTATAAAGCTCGTAGAATAATGAAAATTTGAAAATGATGGTTTTCGCAAAAATAAAAATGTAGACTTGGATGATAATTCACCGTTTTCTGTTTTCGAAGAAGAAAACAAATAATATAATCTTGAATCGCGGAGGAAAATAGAGAATGAGAAAAAGAGTCAGGTACTATATCTAAATGTAAACGAAAATGAATCGATTCGAAATCACTATACGGAGTTCTATATATGTACAGTGGCTCGTTTCGAGATCAGATAAAATAGATTTCGCAGCAGTTAATGGATTCGTTGAATAATTACACCCACACACCGACAGAATCCGCGCCAGTTGGTTTTCCTCTCGTTTTTTCCCTTTCGCTTTGGGTACTCTCTCTTGGGCTTTGGGAAAAGGTGCGGAGAACTTCTAGGCGCTATGACGATGCCGAGCACACAGAACCGAATTCAGATGAAAGAGCGTAAGGGTGAATTTTCAATCCTACTCCAGGTTGAATTCTGAATTTACCTCGGACGCGAATTCCCAAATCTGTCGAGAGGCACGGGTATTGGTTGGTTGGTTGGTTGGTCGGTTGGTTGGTTAGGCGGTTGGTCGGTTGGTTAGGATGGAATGGGAAGAAAACACGACTGTATTTTCTGCCTCGAGCTCCGGCTTTTCGTCCGTCCTTCACCGCTTCTCCTCATCCCCCATGAGAATTGCTATGTAAACGAAAACACGTTTTAACAATTCGTCAATTCAAAGAGTTTCTTCTCCCCGTAGAACCGGGAATATCTCATGCGGCAATCTTTGTCGCAAACGTCTCTTCTGCATGACAGTTTTCTCCCTTGCAGAGGAAAGCTCCGATTCCACGGAGCTTGAATTCTAATTTCCTTATACGCTCCAATCCACAATCCGGCTGAAAATTATGTCTGCTCTTAGTTTAGTTTTCCAGATCTGCAGTCAATCTTCTGTTCTTTATTAAGGGAACCGGTACAGTTTCGTAAAAAACTAGCTGGATAAACATGAAAGTTTAGCCTAATTCACGAAATTTTCCAACCGCCGCACATTCTGGAAAATGGATTGTGTCTTGGCTGAGTGTCGGTAAGATGTCGGTAACAGGAATCTGTATCCAGAACTCTCCTTGCTTAACTGCTCCGAACAGCTGAGTTTAATTTGTCAAGTGTTTAAACGGGAGAGACTGTTTCTCAAACTGTTGTACGCGAAAAATTTTCAAGTGGCGAACGATTCGAGAGAGAAACAGATACGTTTAAATTAAAAACGCAAGGTCGTGCACCAAATTTGATAAAAATTAGTTGGATATAATAAGAATTATGAATTTGTTCGAGGTTCAAGCTACTACAATTCGTAACCGGAAGTCGATAGATGTTCATTAAAATTGTGTCGAATCTTCATCGAATAATTGATTTTTTTTTTTTTTCAAATTTTCTCGTTCCAGTCTAGAATTGCTTTGGTTTTTGATAAAAATTTTGTTTACGTCAAGACAATTTTCTGAATAAAAATCTGGTCTCGTGCCAATTTTTTCCACACCGATTGTTCAGTTGATCTTTTCGAAGCCTTAGATATCTCGACGAACCATTCCTCGTCATATGATTTTGGGAAGTTGGAAAACAAACATTTTTTTTGACCAAACTATTTACGAATTGGTGAATTTTATTTCACGTTTCAAATATGGATAATTGATCATAACTGTTCACAAGATTTTTTGTTTGTTGAGGAATGGTTCATCAAAAGATGTGAGGCTTCGAAAGGATGAATTGGCCATCGGCGTGGAAAACTTATTGCATTAAAAATCTTTCCTGTATGTGTAATGAACTTTGATACATACTGGTCTTAGTACTACTGAATAATTGCCTTCGCACTCTCCAGTCATCAAAAAATTAACAAATGCAATTTCATTCAGACTGCAATTCCTGCAGCGGTCCACCTTCTTGACTAATTCATTTCGTTCCTCTCCTCCGTATTCACGTCAACTTGGTCACGTAAAGCTCTATAGGTACGTATCTTCTTGAGTCATGCAACTACCTGTGAAAATAAAGAGAATGAAAAAAAGAAGAATAAATGAAGAAGAAGAAGAAGAAGAAGAAGAAGACGAAGACGAAGAAACTACAGTGGATACGGTGGTAGACCGGAAGTCATTCCTTAATGAGTCGTGTTATTAAAACGGCAGTAAAAAGGTGAAAGGAAGAGGAGCCAAGGAGACTCCCTCGGGGTAGCGAGTAGAGCCGTATCGTGCAGGGTGAGTGAAACAAGAGTGGAGGAAAAATAAATAAAAGGTATAGTATGTACAAGTGAGTGAAAGGAAAGGGCTGCCGTACAACGAGGAACGAGAAACGGACTCGGCTAACGAAGGCAACGTCTTCACGGTACTCCTCCATACCATTTTCCTTCGTTTCTTCTCCTTTTGCTAACAGTTCTCTCATTTTTATTTTTATTTTTGGCTCTTCCTCTCTTTCCTTCTTCCACTTCATCTTGGTCTTCTTCTTCATCATCTCCTTCTTCTTGATGGTTCTTCTGCTTGTAGCTTACTCGCAACTGCGCCGAGACACTTTATAGACTACCTATCTTTTGTTTCCACGCCACACCACATGAGAAGAAAGTACACCAAAAGCTCGGTCCAGAATTTTCAGGTTATAACACGACTCGTAATACCAAATGAGAAATTGGCAAATAAGAGTTCAAATATATACATCATACTGCGCGTAGAAAATTGTCACATGGATTTTTGATTGGTTTTGAAAAAACAAACACAGCAAAGCTCAAATTACACACCAGTGGAAAATCATAACGACCACTTCCTTTTTTTATTTCATGGGAGAAGGGGAAACTCTCTCGGACTATAATGTATTTCCTTTTTCTGATCGAGAATGACTTTTCTCGACTTTTTCAATACTCGATCGTAATTATTGCGACACAATGCAACCTTTTATAGATCAAGTGCGAAATACGCGTCTTGTTCCATTTTGGAATTAAATCACAAAAATAAAATACCTATGTCGAAGAGTTGTGTCACGTCACTCTTAGCCTGTTTCTTTTGTGATTACCATCATACTTTAAAAATCTTTTAGTGATCAACCTGGTGCTCCGAACGTATAACGAGGAATATGATCGATAAGATGCAAAATATCGCGTCTAGAAAAAGAGAGGGAATGATGTGACTGCATGTAAGCTGTAGGAATGGATCATAAATGCGACTGGGAATTTTTATATGGAAGAAAATTAGGTGTGCCTATATATATATATATATGTATATGTATGTATGTATGTATGTATGTATGTATGTAACCGATAAACTTCATCCTATCTTTTTTTCGCATTTTCAATTTTCCTTCTGGAGAACTGATAGCTTATATAGAACGGAAATCCCTATAAGAGAAGTCGGAATATTCTCGTCCCGCGATGGGAGAGATTCGAACATTTCTCTCTCCCTTTCCCATTCCCACATCTCTCGCCTTCTATCTCTCACACCCTATCGATCTTTATATGTATTCTATTTCCACGACGTGACAAACAGCTCGTGCCAAAAGAACTCGTTAGTGATTTGGCACTCCATGTGCAAATCTCACCCTTGCACGTTTAAGCATATACATACATGTAAGGTACGGATCTATGTATGGTAAAACATGCAACGGAAAACGTTGAATTCACGTATGGACACGTTATATTTGTTTTGCATTTACGGGTAAACATTGAAATAAAAATGAGGAAAATCAAATTGAGAACAGAATGGAATATACAACGTGAGATTTATTTTTGCCAGGAGGCTTAAATTCTCTCGGTTGGATATCGTTTTAAAAAAAAAATTCTAATATGAAATATGCGTATTACCGTCCAAAGGAAATCTAAATATGAAAGGCAAATAATGAATATTAAGGTAATAATAATGATAACGACAGTATTGTCTATAATCATACAATGCTATAATCATACTCCGTTTTCTCTTCTGCCTTCGGAGATTTTTCATGACAAATGTAGTTAATTACTTGTAAAGAACGAATGAAACTGTAAATACAATTAATTTGACTTAATATCTGAGATTTTCTCGTTAAATTTTTTTCAAAGCTATTTCGTTATCAACGATTAATCCTTATTGTTTATTTTCATTTTTATTTTTAACATTTTATTACACGGCTCAAACGCTGGGTAATCATAGCGATGAAGATGAATAAAAGAATCTTTGCAAAGATATGCGTAATTTTCAATTGAACATAAGGTTCACTTAGGCATAATCAATTCCTCAACTTATTGTTAGTGCAACAACTGATTAGGGATGTGAAATTTCTTTTGTATGATTTCCCTTTCACCACTCGGTTGGAAAAAGTCTGCGTTCCGTAACGCAAATGTATTTACATAACTTTTCTTCTTACAGATTATTCTTTTTTTTCGTCATTCGTCGTGTAAAAAATTTTACGAAAATGATCTATTTAAAATATACATATACTCAGTGAATTCCTAACGACTGCATGTTCCGTCATCCTACTTGATTAATGGACACCCTCCTATATACAAACTGAGAGCAAATGTTTGCCAGGGTTACCAACCATACATAACCTCAAATATTGTAACAGTTGCGAGTTGAGCAGAACTGCTACCAAAAGCTGTTAAAATTTTTGAGGTTAGATACACTTGGTAACCCTGGCAAAGAGCTGCATTCGGCTTGTAGCGCATGCGCATTAAATTTTAGCAAAAGACTAATATATATTATATACATTAAGGTGGTTCTTATTTGGGGATGGAAAAAAATTTCATTTTCGTACATTGTAGGTATATTTATTTACTTATTTTTATTCAATTTACTTTTATCGTCTGGGGAGATTTTAGGCGTTAGAAAATTTTGTCCAGAAGGATTTTGCCCGGAAAATTTATTCAGGGGAAAATTTTGTTAATTTAGAAATTTTCAAGGCTTGTACCTATCATTACAAGCAACAACTCTGCCAAGCTTCAAATCAGTCCCTTAATTTGTACCAAAGTCATAAAAAACGAAATGAATAGTTATAAAAACTAAAATTATTTTAAATTTAAAACTTTCGCAGCTTATGTCAGAGGCACGCGTTCCAGTTGACGTTGAGGCATAAAACTTTACATAGAATTTTTTCGTATGATTTGGAACAGATCTGGGAGGATTCCCAATGAAAATTTTTCCTACCTCCGAACAAGGACCACCCTAACATATATATATGTATGTGTGTATGTATGATACTGCAGTAGCAGAAGTGGCGGTAGGAATGGCGGAGCGAAACCGGGAGAACATTGTCGGAAAGGTATAATAAAACGATATGTAAATCCTTCATATATCCTCTATTACCATCCTTGAACCGTCGGTATAAGCTACCAGCTCCTTTGCATAAAATTTTTGTCTTTTACCTCATCCTAGTAGGTATAAGGTATGAGGTATAAGGTATACATATGTATATGTATAAGGTATTCTCGGGAGGAGTTTCCAAGATTGCCTCCAGACGTGAAAGACGGACCTGATTTCCTCCATTTTCCTCCGGCTCTCTTCATCTTTATCTCTTCTTGCCTCGGCATTGTTTGTCTCTGTATGAAAAGTAAATAAATAGATAATAAATGTACGAAGTGAATTCTGACGTGGAGAGAAAGTGGAAAAAAAAAATGAAAGAAAAGTAACAAACTTATGTGTATGTGTACGGAAAGTATGCGGGTAAACGAACAAATGGCGTTTTTCGTGAAATTACACACCCACGCGTCAAACCTGAGGATGATTGAAACGTGAAAGGATCTTTTTTAAATATTTTTCTTTCATTTATTGAATCCCCTTACATTCTTCTACCTCATTTTCTCTATATGTTTTGACTCGTGTTATCTTTCCCCCGTTTCATATCTTCGAGCCTGTGAATCGGCATCGCGGTGCACAGTCTCTTGGAAAAAGTTTCTTGACGAAGAATCGAGCGAACGAAATAAGGCTTTGAAGATCCTTTCGACCAAAGACTGTCAAGATGAATTTAATCAACGCATAGATTGAAGGAACAAAAATCCTTCCAAGTACACGAATATCGAATTGTCATCATTATAATTTTTCAATCTCAAAGTAACTTCACTTCATCCAGTTTCCATAATTTATTGTAGATAATTTTTTTACCTCATAGAATTGTCAATAAAAATTGCCTGCGGATGAATTCGTTCCAAAAGATTTTCAGTTCGTCGTAAAATCACTTTTTGGTTACAGATTACATGTAATTGACGAGATTGAGCTTTCTTGAAATAAAATTTGAAAAAAGAAAAAAAACATACCTATTAACATTATGGAGAATTCATTTCAGTCGATTTGCAGAGAATCGCTCAACACGAAACAATTTATAAAACAGAAATTGTAACGTGTCGCGTTTCAACAAATAATTTGATTGTGATTTTTTTTTTGATAAAATTTGAGTGTTCGAGGCTTAGAATTATTATAATTATTGTTTTTCTTCTGTTTTAGCAATTTTTTACCGGACTGTACGCCCAGAGCGCATCTTCTTTGGGAAGGGAATTCCAGGTACGTGACGTATAGAGTAGATTCCCTGATATACGAACTGTCATATTTTACGATCAAAGATCTTTCACGTTTTTAACAGCCGCTCGTAAAAACGTAGCTAATGTATAAGTTTCCCGATGTGCGAAACCGCATCCGCGGATTTGTGTCTGCACGAAAGCTCGCCGAGCTTCGGGGCTGCTTCTGTATCGTTATATCTATGTATGAGATATACGAAATCGCACTCGAGTCGCGGATATACCTGCAATAAATCTCCAGGTTTGTACATATATACAGTTGTACCGACGCCACGGATTCACCCAGATATCTTATACATACATCTCGTCGCCTTTCCAGCTTCCTTAATTAAAAACTCGGCCACCTCTTCGCTCCAGCTACGTGTGCTAAATTTCCACCACGCGATACTCGCGTTTTTCCTCTTTGGACAGTCCACCTGAACCAGACGGCGTCGAAACTTTAGCTATTCAAAATCCACGAGGCGTGGATTTCACCCTCATAATCAGACGCGAAGAAGTCAAATGATGCTCATTTTTTTTTTTTTTTGTTTTTAAATATTTATCACGAATACTTTATTGCTTGTGTCTTACTTTTAGTCATCTAACAAGGGTCAAACTCCCTTCACCTTTTTGTTGTTGCGAAGAATTTAGTTTTAAATGTTTAACTGCATTCTAAAAGATTGTTTAGAAAATTTAATCGACACTGATTGTTTGAAAAAATTGCAATCAGTGAGGGTAGTATTTTTTATTTTGTGGTATCGATTTTTAGGAGGCTTTCGTACTAAATAAAACCCCGGAAACTGAAAAAATACAATCGGGACATACGAAGACAAACAGCTGAAGAAATAGAGCAAAATTCTCCCATTTGCCAGTTGAAACTTTTGAATTCGTTCAGAAAACAGTGCAGTTGTTGTTGGAATTTAATTCTGTTAATCGAATTCGATATTTCGAGTTGCAACGTTACTCATCGAAGTGAAATAAAATCATCTCTTTGTCTAATCTTCAACTTGCATTAACCAAGAAAAATTGTTTTCCGAAAAGTCAAGTTTCTCACAATTTTCGACTTTTACGGTACGGCGAAGAAGAAAGTGTGATAAAAGTCCGATACTGTTACCAACCGTTGGTAAGTAAAATATTCAACTTCGTTTAAATTTTTCAACGTTATGAAACTGCGTATAATACGAATGATAGAAATTGATATTAAATCAGGGCGATTATTAATCGAGTACTGCAGTCTAATATATCAATCGCCGGCTGATATCATCAGCTAAATCTAATTGGAGCAGGGTCGCGTTGTTGTGGGCGTCAAGTGTAGGCGAGGGGTTGTCCTGCAAACCGTTTCAGAATTCGCCCGACTCAAATCGATGCAAATTCCAGACTGACCGGATGCGACAAACACGAATGTCATTAATTATGCATTTAATTACAACCCCGCGATACAGCTACATGTCCTCCTCTCCCGCCGTGTGCGGCAGTCGCCCGAAGCTAAACCCGGAGGGTAAAACAGGGACGTAGGATGGGAGCCGGCCGGCAAATTATGCTTCAATAAAGGACCGGTCGAAAGGGCAAACGGAATCGGAAGCGATTCACCTGTCACGACGGCTACCGAAGCTTCGTTTTTTTTTTTTTTTTTTTAATTGTTTATTTACCAATTTTTTTATCCCTCCTATTTTTTTTTTTTTTTCCACCTTTTCATGTTCGTTTTGATTCCTTCGTATGAATTAGCGCCAGAGGCGGTTATATGAACCGATGAAGCATTCATCAAAACGGATTATTGAACTAATAATGCCCAGATGTGCTTGGAATTTAATATTGAAATTCTGATTTTCCCGTTAACAAATAACTGGTTACATGCTGTTTTATAATATTGACGTTTAATGTTGACTGCATACTACGAGATGAATTTTTTAATCAGTGATCGCTACACGATTTATCATCTATACAGAGTTTGGTTTTTTTTTTTTTTTTTGTCGCAGAGTTCTGGAGTATCGTATCTTTATTCAATTCATTCGAACAATCACAACTTACATTTTAGCTGTCCTTAAAGTTACCCCATCATCGGATCCAAGACGGTTATCAACAAATGATAGCCTGACTGATCAATCCTTCATTCAATCAAATTATTTAACAATTTTTTGAACAACTAATTTTTAGTTCCGACCGATTTCTCATCATTTGTCAACGCAATTTCGTAAGCTTGTATTCATCGAAAGTTTTCACCAATCTTAAACTTTGTACAAAATTTTCAACGTCGCATAAAATTTTCACTAACCTTTATCACCTCGTAAAATGTTTAGCAGTATCAAATTTTTCACAAAATTATCAACGATTATCAACAATCTTTATATCTTCAGAAAATCTTTCACCTACTACTTTCAACGAATCAGAAAATTTTCAGCAATCTTCAACTTATCAAAAAGTTCTCGACTTCTGACAAAATTTTCAACAAATTTCAACTGATAAAAAAATTTTCAACGACTTCAGCTGTTCGACACATTTTCATCAATTCTCAACCAATCAGAAAATTCTCAGCAATCTTCAACTTGTCAAAAAGTTCTCAACTTCTCACCAAATTTTCGACAATGTTCAGACAGTCAAAAAATTTTCAACGATTGTCGAGCATTTCAAAAATTTTCAACAACTCACCGTCAATCGGAAAATTTTCAATAATCTTCAACCTACGACAAAGTTCACAACTTGTCACAAAATTTTCAACGATCTTCAACCGATCAATAAATTTTCGACAATATTCAACGATATTCAAATTAAAAATCAAACATAATTAAAAACTCTCAACTATACTCAGGAGCAATAGAAAAAAAAAAAAAAAAAATTTTGAAAATAGAAGCCGACGAGTAAAGTTCTTTTCTATGAAGGAAAAAAAAATGTTGAAAAATAGAAACAAAAAAAAAAAAAAAAACTGCAACAGCATCAGCAGAAGCGACAGGATACGGACATATAGGATCGGTTTTAATTACCAAAATTTTAACGGGGGGTCACACCTACTCACTGTAGGCACTGAATGGCTACCCTACACGGATGCAAATACACGGAGATCGAGTTTGCTCGTTAAACTGTACAGAGGACTTTGTTATTTTTGACGGCAGAGTTTAACGGGTAAACACGCGCGCAAGTAGATTCACGATATATATATATATATATACCTACACATTTACGCAGGTATATTCGCACGCGCATACGAGAACACCGATTTACATGGGTCGGTATCCGTATCACGTCCAATTTGCAAAGGTGATATGGAAGAGTGGCAAGCATCCCCCGATACTCACCCCCTTTGCGTACCACCCAATACAACCCCTCCCTTCACTTTTTCACGTATCCACGCATCGCTCCCAACGATCTGCTCTACAAATTGGAGCGTTTAAAAGCTCGCTAATAATTAATTCTCGATCAACGCGTTTTCCGGTGTTTGACCATTTTTATTGTGTTCTCGTCCCTCTTTTTCGGTTCGTCTTTTTTTTTTCTTTTTTCTTATTTTCTTTTTTTCTTTTTCGTCTTCCTTGTCCCTCCCAGCGATCTGTTTAACATTTTTATTCAAGTCTCTGACGGACTGCATCGTCGTTTTCTGAAAAATTGCGTCGAAGTCAAAATTAGCGAAAAGTTTTCAGCTGGATGCGATCTCGTGTTATTTCGAAAATTGAAAGAAAAAAAAACAGTCGATCGACGAGTAAAAAAAAAAAAAAAAAAATCCCTCGACGACCAAATTACAATTAAATATGAAATTAACAATTTTTGTATCTCGATGAAAGAATAACGGTAAACATTGTCTGAAGCAAATGAAATTTTGACAAAATTTTGATTTTCCTTTGAAAAACGCTCTTATAACTCTCGCCACGACTTCGGAACGTTTTGAAGATGTAATTGAAGTTATACCGACTACCGCATGCGTCGTTTGATCGTGATCTTCATCCCTTATGCGTTATATGTATACTCATACGTGTACATAATACACACTCTGAGATAATTTGAACGGACTTGGATGCGTGCTGCAATCAGCACTTCGCCTTAACCGCTGCACTCGCGTTTTACCCTCCTAATGCAATCAGAGGTTATATAACTGCAACGGCACGGCTGCAGGTAAAGATCTGTTTAATTGCCGTCGAGATACAGATCCACGGAATTAGTTGGCCCAGATAGTTAAGACCCGAATTTGCGATTTGCGATTTACGACAGCACGGTTTAAGGTTCACGCGAACTATACGATAATTAAATACTAATGTCAAGTTACGATTGAGATTTATTAAATCGCGTTCGATCCATAAAACTGTGGGAAATATTGCTCTGTATAATCTTCGAAACGCAAGTAGTACAAGAAAAAAATCTGACGAGTTTTCGGGTAATAATTATTACTGCGGATGAATGCGTCGTAAAAAATGCGTAAATATGAAAAGAGTTTTTATAACACCACGGTACCTGGTTTTTATTCTTTCGTTATCTCAACGCTGTATCTTGTACTCTGCACCTATACTATGAAATTCGACTCACGAAACCAATCTTAAGGTATTTCTACCCAAGCCGTGGGAAATAATGGCTCGAGGAAAGTTTTTCGTTTCGAGAAACGTGTAGTATTCGGTATTACTAGCGTTGACTCAGCAGCGTACATTAGATACATAAATTACTCCATTCTGTTTATAGATATATTTTTTTTTTTTATCTATTGGAATTTGAAATCACCGTTTCAACATGTGTGGAAAAACTACTATATGATTAACTTTTGAAGCTATGGTAAAAGATAGTTATTCGAATAAAAGCCACAAACGACGTTAAAATAATAATTATCAAAAAATAAACCACTAAAAGACGTAGCGTGGATAGAAAATGGAATCATTTTTAATTCAAACATTTTTATGGATCAAAACATTGACAATTATCTTCGCAGAAGAGAATTCTAAAACCACCATGAATGAAATTTATAAAGCTTGACAAATGAAGGAATATGAATTGATTAAAAGGATTTGGTTCGGAAAAAAAAAAAAAATATCAAGTGAAATATTTTTTTGAATTCGATATTCCAAATGAAATTGAGGGCCAATGTATAGATAATTAAGGCGCGAGTCTCGAGGTACAATTTTTTTTTTGTTTGAAAAAAGTTGACTCATTTCTTTTCGTGATTACATCCCGTGATCCGAGCGACCGTTGCCCGAAAGTAATTGTGTCCAATATTTGTTAGGAAAAACGGCAAAGGTTCGTTAGCAGAGAAGAGTGCAATTAAGGGTTGTTTGACGGAAGCCGTGTTGTAGTCGGGATGAAAGCGGCTGAAGCCTTCCTATTGTCGTCATCGATCGATTTCGAACCCCAAACCCAGCTCGGGTTTCTCCGAGCCGATGATGCGGAGGCGGAATAATTTTCGACGAGTCTAAAGAAGTCTCACCGAGATCCCGCTCCATTCGGCAGGCGAGTTTGGGAAAGGGGGGGGGGGGGGGGGAATAAAACCGGAAAGAATGAGAAGGCTGTAGAAGTTTTGTGTACAAAAATTACATGCGAATCAGAGCGTTCAAAATCACCGGCATTGTTACAACACCGAACGACGATTCACGGCGCGAAACGTTTTCTTTGTCAATTTAATGGAACTTCAATGAGCCGTGTAGAGTCGTAACATTATACTCGGTGAAGATTTAAAATAACGAGGTGAAATACACGCGAATTGATTTTCCAAGCAGGGTTTTCAGGTTGTTCTATAACTTGACATCGACGAAAATTGTTTCCCTAGTTTAATCAGTCACGGGCTAGGTATACTTGGAATTTAGAAGAGTCATCTTGATTCATGCAACTAGGAATTAACGAAATTCGTTAAATTGAGTTTGAATTTGGCGCGCGCTGTTTAGTTTCCGCGCCTGCCGCCAGATGCGCAGCTCTCGCGCGGACGAAGCGCGATGCCGAAACGATGATTATATCTCAGTGCGGAACGGATGCAGCGGTCGGAATGTGATTAAACTGAGGTCGTTATTGGTCGATGAATTCGGGTAGTACTGGCGGGTGGTTCAGACAAAGAAAAGTCGTTATAAAACTCTGATATCAAGATCAAAAACTGCGAATGATTCGCGGGAAATCTATCCGGCGTATAATACTATACTGATAGTAAATTGCGATGTAAAACGAAAGAGTTTCAGAGTAAAACAATGAACAAATATAGAAGCGCACGAGCCAATGCTTCCGTATAACGTGTATCGAATGATCAAACTTGGCACATCGCATTATGCCGGACGGTATAAAACCACCCTATCGCAGTCATGCGCTACGGGACATTCCACGTTATATCTATGCACCCGGTTGTATTCCGCAATCGCTAGTCGCCATACCAGAGACGCGTTTACGTTTTCCTGGGCGCAAAATCACTCCCTTCCTCCAACCAACGCTGCGGTAATAGAATTCGTCGTTGTCATACCTGACTGGAGCTTAGTCGACGGATATACGGGCTGGTATATGTGGTCGGGAAAAAGTTGGACTTATCGAAACAACAACGGAAATGTTGCACACGCTTGAAGCGGATATTTGTGAAGTTTTTTTCTTTATCCCCACCGAATTCGGTGCAGGGAATTTCGATGAAATCGTGAACGAAATGAAACCAGCTTTAACAATGGTTGAAAAGTGAGCTCTTGAAGGTAGATGGATTGCTGTGTTAACCCTTTTCAGTCACACATTTTTCAACTCAATATTTTGACCTGACTTTTGTTAACCGAGGATTTTTAGGGTTGCTGATCACGAAGCTCCGGTCAAAATTTGATGATTTATAAATACAATATGGCGGATGTAAAATTGAAAAAAACTATCAAAATTCGATGTTTCTGACCGAATCTTGTTACTCGGGGGTTTTTGGGGTCGCTGATCACGATTCTGAAGTTTGGATTTCATAATTTCTGAATCCAAGATGACAGATCCAATATGACGGATGTAAAATCGAAAAACTATCAAAACCCGATGATTCTGACCGAAACTTGTTACGCGAGGGTTTCTGGGGTCGCTGATCACGAAGCTAAAGTCAGAATTTGATAATTTCTAAATCGAAGATGACTGATCCAATATGGCGGATGTAAAATTGAAAAAACTATTCTAATCGAAACTTTTTACTCGGGGTTTTTTGAGGTTATGCGAAGTAACAAAGATCATCTCAAGTTGTACATAAACTGCGATAAGACCAGGAATCCGACCGTTTTTTAAGGGATTAAAATCGGATCTCCATTTTCAAATCGATTTATCAAACTGAAAATTCGATTCTGTTACTGCTTATTAGTGAAGGGACAGTAAGTTAGGACCAAGTTATTCGAAGCAATGAAACACCTCTGAGGAAATTGGGGAGTAGGTAAAACTGAGGAATGGTTATCATTGGCTTCCACGTCGGGAATGATGCGGGATAATGAGAAAGGTGCGATCGGGCAAAGCTAAACGAGGCGACGAGTGTGAGGTGGGGGAGTAAATAATTTCGTTTCTTCTGATGAGAACGTTACTTTTGATCATCTCCGATACCAACGCCTCGGCGTTCTCTTATTCTTTCGGTAATTGGTTGGCGAGAAGTTAGACGTCCGGGTCAAGTCGGTGTATCCGATATATTATACCGAGCTCTACGTGTGTAATATATCGCCCGATATGATATAGACGGATACGCTTCGGGCACCTGTGAATGTACGACGGTACAAATGTAGGTATCGGAATTCGTACACCAACGCACGAGGCTCAGTCTTTTTCCGAAAGAAATACGGAGGCGGAATTTCGTGCGAAACAAATTGATTGTTTATATCGATTTGCTTCTTCCCGTGTCTCGAGCCGCACAACACGTTTTTCTCCCTTTTCGCCATCCCTTTTGTGCACCTTGCGTTTCTGCTTTTTCTCCCTTCCCTCTTCGTCCTCTAGCCTCTTCTCCTTGGTCCTGTTTTTTTTTTTTTTTTTCTTGTCTTTTGCTTTCTTCTACCAGCTAAAGCTCAGAAACGAGCTTAGTTAAAGTTGTTTGCCATCGTTACGTGCCTCGTCTGTCTCTACATAGATAGACGGAAAACTAAACTGTAAGAGTCCCCTTTCACCGCCGTCGCTATCATTCCATACACCGGTTTCTTTTCTTTCTTTCTTTTTTTTTTTTTTTTTTTGCATTTTCTTCAGCGTCACCAGTGTTTACGGTTTTTTTTTTTTTTTTAGTCGCATTGTGTCGCAGAAAAGTTGCCTGCAATACGTAAAAATCAGTGTTTATAGGAAAAGATTTTTGAAGATATGTGAATTTCAGCTAACGTTGCCCAATTATTAATCAGCATTTCGATCAATCTTATTTGTTCGTTTTGTGTAGTGAAATGTATGTGTTTAGTTGATTAAAAAAAAAAAAAAACCACGTCGGGCATACAAAATCGATATTCATTTATAGAGGATTATTGAACTTGTGTTATTTATAGAAAATACATCAATATTATTGAAAGTAAGTTTCGGTCAATTTCTAGAAGATTTATATCCAAAAACGGAGAAGGAAAAAAATTAAACGAAAGAAAAACCAGAATGATCTATAGTTAATCTATTCGAATTCATTCCGAAATTCAAATTTGACTTTGTACACGCAAAAAAAGTAAATAAATAAATAAACGAACAGTTGAATCTCAGAAAACAATTATTCCATTAGTTCTTGGCAGACGTTTAATTACTTGAAATGTTTGTGTGTTCATAGCAAGATGAGTTTACCAACTCGAAACAGAATTATTTATATTGGATAAATGAAACGCATTTTTGAATCGATAAATCGCTTGCTATGGAATATTGAATCAGGTATTATCGGGGTTTATATTTTCTCCTTGTCGTCTAAATTGTTTTTCGGCAAAATCGTCGGATAAAATATAATTTTTTTTTTTCTTTTTTGCGCAATTCAACCGTCAGGTAAATCGAATAAAGTCCGTAAAAGGTAAACGACCATGGTCGAAGAATCAAATGCATCCTGAGAAGCGTATTTACCTATAGGAAAGTGTGGGTGGAGGCTCTCGGGTAACTCGACGGCATTGTGGCGACGCGAAGGAAATCAATCGGAGGATGGGCAGAGCCACGGTTATCTATATCACTTCGTCTCCTGCCCTCTCGGTTCTTTGACCAAGCGCAATTCCCCGGTGATTCCAGAGAAACGCGGGAGTTTCGCTGTCCGCCTGCGGAGCGAAATCGTCCAGGCTGAGAAGAAACCGGATCGGTGAGAGAAAATATATTCGGCTGCATTTCACCCGCAACTGTTTCTCCGAACATCGAAACGTTTTTTTTTTTTGTCTAAAAAACGAGTCAATTCAAATTCCTCCGCTTTGGATGAATTCGACGTGAAACAGGCCGGAGAAACAGTTTTTTTTTTTTTTTCGCGATGCTTATCATCGTCGTAGACCGGGAAGAGTCGAAATATTAAAAATCGATTTGTTTACGGCAGAACTGGAGGTTCAAATTAAACCGGACGTGACTGTTTTTCATGACCGTTAATTGATTGTGAAATCCTGTGAGTTTCAAATTTTTTCACACAGTCGTTTCCGTGATTATTGTTTGAGTTTGGCGGATAGAAATACTGACTGTCTTTTTTCTAAAAACCTGTTTTTCGGATTCCAGAGGTGCGAAAACGTGATGATTTGTTGAAATCAGAAAAAGTGATGTACGACCAAAACCAATACTATTTTTTACTTCACCGTTGATCGTGAAAAATAAAAAAGATTTCGTACATTTTTTTCACTATTTTTAAAGGATTCGAAATTTTACCAACGTTTATTTGCAAGGTTTAAGCTAAAAAGCAACAAATGTCATCTCTTGATCGAGACGGAGGTATTTTTATTTTTTTTTTTTTTTATTTCCTTTCTGTTGGATGATGAAAATTTATTCAAGGCATGGAAATTATCGGCGGTTGATGGTAAAAACTGCGGATAAGGAAAAGCTCGATTGTTTCCTGCAGTTTTCTTCCGTTCCACCTCTGTTTTTAAAATTTATTTTCTAGTTTGATTATAACCTCCGACATTCGCGCAGCTTAGACTCGTCGAGGTGAACGGTTGAATTCATATAACGGGGGTAAAATATGTACGTGCATGTATGTCTCTACACACACACACACATATATATATATATATATATATATATATCTGCATACGTCCCGACTCTGCAGCGCATTATTATTTATCACACCGATAATGGGCGAGAAGCTATAAATTCATTTCGTCGCGCTGTTTCCTAGCCGGTGGAATACTACCTGCACATATATATAATGCGAATTCGCAATAATATGTTGCCATGTGTACATACGGTGAAATTCCGCACACGCCCCGCAGGTATCAGCCAGCCGACCTGTGCAGCTGCAGTGCGGTAATTAGAAATCCCGTAACTAACGACTTGACGATGTACGACGTAACGAAAAATTATGCGATATTCCTAACGGTGGGAGATTTAGATTTTTATTTTTTTTTTCTTCCTTTCTTTTTCAATTCCATTTGCTCTCGGCCAAATTACTCGGTTTTGTTCAGGATTTTTTTTTCACCATTTGAGTCACACGTTAATTGTGCTTAGTCAAATTTTCTAAGAAGATGGTATTCCTACGGTCTTTGGGGTCGCTGATTGAATTCGCGGTAATGAGTTTTCACAATCTGATTTCAGATTCGTAATCACCGACCGAAAAAACCCCTGTATATATTGAATCTGCCATCTTGAATTTTTCAAATCTGATTACAGATTCGTAATCAGCGATCTCAAAAACTTATTATTTATGTAAAACATGTACGTATGTAGAGGGGTAACTTTCTCGAAGATGAATAAATTAAAATATCGAGGAAAAATTAATAAATAAGTAAAAAACAACGCGATGAAAATTCCCAAAAACACGAATTACCAAGTCGATTTCAATTTTCGAGAATTTCGGAATTAGACCCGTTTGTGTCGATGTACGTAAGGTGAAATTCTTCGACCATGAGACGACAAGTTTTGAATTAATTTTACTAGAAAATTGGGTTCCAAAAGTTGAAAAATCAT
Organism: Neodiprion pinetum; assembly: GCF_021155775.2. Lineage (NCBI taxonomy): Eukaryota > Metazoa > Arthropoda > Insecta > Hymenoptera > Diprionidae > Neodiprion > Neodiprion pinetum. The sequence continues at coordinate 32,100,993 of NC_060236.1, read as the reverse complement.
CAACGATATATTAACTTGTTGACATCATTCACCCGATCTGAATAAATTTTGCATATTTTTGAACTGCCGAAAGAATAGTTGGTCAAAGTGGCTTCAAATTCTCGCCAATTCCTGTTCAAGCGTAGTCGATATTTGTCAGTTGGTATTTGAAAAAGCTGAGCTTTTTCTCACACCGTGAAATAATAAAACGTCGAGCGATCCCGCGTGGTAGCGACCTGTTTCAATGTTATACCCGAAGTCGCCTTAATTTTCTCCCTGGCGAATTCGGAGAGGTTCTAACCACTGGTTTCAACCGAAACGGAAGTCGGGTAGGAGATAAAGAATTACGGGAACGCTGTGGAAACGGCGGCCGGCCGAATCTTGGCCTCGGAAATAGTCCGTTGGGTTTTTCGTAGGAATGCGGGAAAAGGATCGCTCCCAGGCCCCTAATGGCCGACTCGAGGAGCCTCCGGGCGAAACCACCTGGTCCAGCTCCTTCGGGACCCCCGGGAGGCGCGAAAGGGCGAAAGGGCGAAAGGGCGAAGGGCGCGGGGATATCCGAGCGGGAAAACAGCCCCATAAATCAGCCGAAGTGGGCTCGCCGCTCGGTGTTTCTTACAAGAATTGCAGCTTCTCCATTACCGAGTCTCCTTGTCAATGGGACGCACGGCTCTGAGGTTTCCATAATCGGGTAGAAATCTGACGTCGCGTTGTTAGAAAAATACGGGCAAGCTCGGTATTTTTATGACGAGCGTAAGTAGGCGAGTCGAAGACGAATATTGAAAATACGCGATATAGAAAGAGCGTTTTTATATTACGTTCACGAAGTACGAAATTTAGGGTTAGGGTCGCGTCGTGTCAGATTTGGACGCGACAGCGCATGCGCGCCGTTACAGAAAAGGAGTTGAACGGGGTATTTTCTTTGCTCCGCGCATGCGCATTCGCAGGTTCGCTCTATCGACGTAGAAACGGGTACTTTGTGCACGGAAAACACGCTTGGAAAAAAGCGTAAAACATTTTTGAGCCACGATGAAGGGAGACCCGTGTTTCGACGTTCGAGAATAGAAACGTTGACAACGAGTTTCAGGTATATTTTTACAATCAAATGCGCTACATTTTTCTCAAAAGTTTTTCTAAGCTTGCTGATTTTTGTTCAGTTACTGCTCGTTGACTAAAGATATTGGGTGATACCGTAAAAATGCCAAAATCGCCGTCGGTTAAGCCGATTTTTTCAAAAACGACTTTGTATTTTCATTTTAAACAATGTCGCTACGGAATAAAAATTTCGCAGCTTTTAGGTCAAGTACTGTGTAGCTTGTACAGCCATATTTCTTCAAATATCTCGGTTACATTGCGTGTAAAAAGCTTGAGAATGTGAGAGGGATGAAAAAAGCATTAAAACTTTTCGAATAAATTTTTTTTCATTGTCAACAAATACCCATCGAGTGAAACGTTAAAACTCGGGTTTATTTATTTTTCCCGAAAAGTGTGTAAACATTTTTTTATTTATTTTTTTTTTTCTCATTCAAAATTGGCCTCTCATCACGCGACTCCTTTTTATCAGAAAATATGAACATCAACGTGTAGTCTTTGTTTCCGTTTCAATGATAAACATTGAGCAAACTCGATCATATCGAATTCCATTATCAACACAACTCAGCAAGGACAAATAAATGGGGGATCGAATAATTCCTGCGTTCTTTTTGCAACAGTTGTGATCCCAAAAACCGGAGTTCCGAGGGTCTTCTCTATAAGCTCGCGCTAACTGCTCAACGGATATATCTGGCGGAGCTGTTTCGCCGCTGATTCTAACGGATAATAAGCTGCTAAGCGACCCTCTAACTCCGGCCATACGCCCCATGCCATCCTATCATCGGCGATAAGTGTATATAATTATCTGTCCCGTATAATAGCGTCCGATACAAAATCTAGTAATAGTTTATAACCTGACCTTACCCGGCACAATCTCCGCTCGCTCGCTTAATTTACCCCGGGGGAAAACGGTTCGATAATACCTTCGTATTATACACTGAAACAATATTGAACGATTATTAGGGTGTTTAAACAACCACCGTGATTTTTTTTTTTTTTCACCATTACTGTCACATTGGAGTAGTTTGAACGAATCAGTTATTCAACTGATCTATTATTCGGTCAATAATCACATCAATTTTACTCATGTCATCTTCGAAATGAACGACCTAATTAATTTCCATCTATATTTGAATCCGCTGATGAATTCAAACGTGAATTGAATTCAAACGAGAATTCAAATCATCCTGATATGAGAATGAAAGAACTAAACGCGATTAAAGGAAAGGATTGAATTGCATCTATTGTAAAAGACAAATAAAAAACATCTCGAATAATTTCCAGTAGGTGTATATATTTTCACGTAGTTATAGATTGCCAACATAAATAATCAATGCCCCTAATCCTGCAATAAAAATTCGATTAATGAATGTTGAAAAAAATTCTCACACACAAAATCGTCTGCATTATTTATGTAGGTATAATCAAACAAGGTTGCGCATATTATAATACATATATGTATGTATATGTACCCGTAGGTATATATACAATGTAATGTATAGTATTTGGTTTAATTTATCTCATACATTCTCGAATAGCCTCATCTGTTGCAGCTGTTGAGAGTACTGAAAGGAAAAAAAAAAAAAAAGCAAAGCGATCTCAAGGTACGAAGTAGAGGATGTATATAATTTTTTTCTTTTTTTTTTTTTCTTTTTACCTCTCCTCTTCTTTTCACCGCCCTCTGAATTTAATATCAGAGTTACTACCGTTCATTTTCTAAATTTATTTTACGATGCTAATTTAATACACGGTTTTATTTTTTCCTCAGATCTCCGGTTTAAATTTTTCACCCTTTATTATTACTTTTATACAGGGCTTGGAAATATTAATTATCACGATATCGCTTTTGCCATCTGCAACGGTATTCGGTATTCAGTCCGCGGCTCCGCCGACGTCCAGCCCTTCATTTCCGGCCGTTCAACGCGGGAAACATGTGGCCGCTTAGAATTCGTCGGATATAGGTATACAGCGCGCTAATTTACCAACCGGGTCTATTTTCCTAACCTCGAACTAGGCTTGCTTAACCCAACCTAACCCAACTCAACTAAACTCAACTTAACTCGACTAAACTAAATGCAACACCGCTGTTCGAGTCGGATTCAGTCAAACCGCGTTCGTCCGCCTTCTCCGGTTTTCCTTCCCTCCTGAATCAACTCAACTGGTTAAACACTTCACACCACAACACCAACATCCTGCCCAGCATATCCATACCTCGTTATTATCATCGGTATTACCGTTGAATCCGTTCGTAACTCTGTTATAAATTCAACCGCAGCATACAGGAACAAGAAAAAGTTACCAAATTTGCTTATCGTATCCCGTCAGACGCCTGGAACATCCTGAGAAGATCCCTGAAATCTAGTCACACCGCGTCCACCGCTAGATGGCGGAAATTTTCACAGATAAAGTCCAGCTAACGAATTACTTGAACATTGACCATCTTATTTCACGATTCATGGTTCGAAATGGCACAAATCGCTTGTTGCGGGAGAAAAAAATTATTTCTAAATAGATGTGCAGGAGGCGGAAAAAGATATTTAACTGAAAACAGGTTATTGAAGCACCTAGTACGTGAGCAGCTGGTGCTCTGTCGGGTCGGTTGAATAACCGGAGAACATCATTAGGAGATATTTCTGGTTGTACAGAATTACATACGAGGAACTGATATTTTATAACGAAGCATGACGAGGAACAGCGGCATTATAACAGTGGCAAGACGTCGTTAGGTGCAGAATATACGTATATATATATGTATATGTATATATATACTTAACATACCTACCAACATCACTTGGAGACTTCGTTATAATGAAAACATTGTCCGGATGTAAGGTATAGCTAAAGAGTGGGGTTTGTACACAATGTGACTGCGGTTTCGAATTACAGAAATTAACGAACTTCATAGTATATAGGTGTGTACCTACAGTTCGTCTAAGTAATTGAACTCCCAAAGACAATGGCGTCTGAATACGATGTTTATATCCCTCGGTGCTCATGTCACTCAGCTCAAGGAGGACTTCGGAGAATCAACCCGGTAATTACACCCCTATCCGACTGTCCCCAGTTCAAATACCAGATCAGAGGGGTACATCCATCATTAATCGAAGTCATCCAACTTGGAGTGGATAACTAGTTCGGTTCCTGAATCAAAGACGAAGACGGCCAAGAATTTTTTCGACATCGGATCCGAACGGGTATCGAAGACTCGAAAGCAATTTTATTGAGGAGATCAACGGTTATCGAGACCTTTAATAGTTATTTCCGGAGGCTCGAAATGAATAATTCAGGGATAAAAAGGTGCGGGAATCGGGCATCAATCACATTCGCATCGAGCGGGGTGTAGGGAATTGGGTATGTATGTGTGCGTGTGTATGTATATGTATAATTAAACACAGCCACGCGCATCAAACCGTGATAATTAGACTGTGTGCAAAGCCACTCGTAAGACACACCCTCCAGACTTTGTATACTCAAAGTTGAGAGTTGCTCAAGCTCCGGGATCAGTAATTAAGAAGGCTTAATTGTCACTGTACATGCAGAGACGCTCAGAGTTTGACATCCCGGTTCTAACCATCTCACATGCTTCTTACTCTGTGGCACCTACCTTTCACCTTGCGTACGTTATACAACTCAGTCTAGTTCTCAGATTTCCAATCGTCTGGAGTCCTAGATTCTGGAGGAACCAACACAACAGCTTCGAGGCAGAAGACGCGATTTCAAGTAACTGAATATCTCCGGTGTCTCGAGTAGGACGGTTGATTACTTCTTGGAAGTATGATCCAATGAAAAAGTCGGGATTAGAGAGACGACGACGACGACTCGAACCTCGACTCAGACTCAAACACGTGGGATAAGAAAGTGTAAGTTGTCTTCGATTCAAGAATTCAAAAGAAATACGAGCTTCTATAACCTCGATTGGAATGATGCAGAGAACCTTTCGTGGAACCTTTTGAACATGACCTGCGGTGATGCTAACTACGCGTTATGAAATCTGGAGGACTTTTTTTTTTCCAAGTCTAAAGGGGCAAAACCGAAAGAAAATGAAGAGAAAACAGGATGGCCACGTTGTCTGTTGCATTAACGACGGTTCATGGTCGATAACTCATTCGCGCATGATGCAAATCGTCCTTGTTGGCTGTCGGAGTGTCTAAGTATATATTTGAGGTCGCGTTTCTCTCAAAGGGGTAATCCTGGCATCATTCGAGCGGGGCGTTAATTCGCATCACCTCAATGCGAGGACTGATTTTCTGTGCAAACACGTTTCCGGTTAAAATCGATGCGGTGTAATCCCCTTTCCAATCTTGTGGCCTCCACCCTGATTTTTCGGCCGTACCGAATCGCGCACGCGAATAAATGAAAGTTGTTACTTTACAGAAACGTTTCTCACTGCGCCGAGGTTCACTCACCGATTCATGGTCTCCTTAAGCCTCAAGGCGATTTCGCATGTTTCCTGACATTTCCCCATCAGTGATGTACCTCTATCGCTCTTTCTTTGAGGATGGTTTTCATGCTCCGTGAAATCGAAAAGCTTCTGGCGGAGGGTTCACCTCTATGGTTTATACCCACGTCATTTCGTCATGCCTTCTGCGCACAGACGCGACGCGGCTAGGCTGTCTCATGTTTGTGTCATTTCGGATACGCAGACTCAAACTTGTGTAAAGTACCTAACTACAGTATAGGTACATGGACGTGGATCTATCCTGTAATTAGACGGGGCCAAAACTCGACTGGAGAAACTCTCTTTGACTCCACTTAACATCCACAAGTTGGGAAATATCCTCGAAATCACAGACACTCTCTTTCCTCGTCCTTCTTCATCCTCGATCCCCCCAACCTTGGACTCCACATCTAGGTTTTCTATCTCGCTGCTTACTGCATAGTTTGCTGTTTCATCCAACCGTGTTCTCAGAGTGACAAATTTGTTGTTTCCATATCGTATCTTCTTCTTAACTTTTACTTCTCCCGATCTTTTTTGTTTCCAACTTTGTCGACAGTCTTGTTTGTGTGCTCCGAGTGTTCTTCTTTCGCGATATCGAAAATTAGTCAAATGAGACATTAACTCTACAGTACAAAATCGAGGATACTTATGGAAACGGCTGTTAACAAACATTGATCAGAGACGTGACTACTCGCAGAGAGTTTCGAATTCTCACAGGGTTTGCTTAAAATTCACAAATATTCATGTTTTACACATAACTTATATATATACATATCTATAGATTACTCGTATAATACGTATACATATACACGGACTTCTGTATATTTAAAGTCGTGCATGCATCACCAGTCGCGTTTCCGATGCCACCGTGTTTGTAAATTCGTCTCATTAAATTTCCGCTTTGCGGGTACTTACGGTGTTCCTTTAGCCATTGAAAATGCCAGGCCTTGCCCGCGCAAACACGCCATGTCTGCATATATGTTATGTACCATTTATGTATGGATGAAAATACGGGGACGAGGTAAATATACCGCACTTTCATTTTCTACCTTTGATTTTTCCCGCACGTGAAGTAATTTTTTCCACTTCGAAATTGTGCCCGCAGCGGTATGTGCGGTGTGAAAAAACGTGCGAGGAAAAGCATAGGACGATAAATTGCGAAGAAAACGAAATAACAAAATTATAATACCGGTTTATTTGCTACTGAATGACAAATAGCCACGCATGAATGTTTTTTAATCGTATAAAAAATTCTGCCAAGGATTTTTTCTTATCGGTATTTTGTTATGCGTAAATTTTTATATTTATTCGTAATTTTTTTTTTTTGGTATGCTTATTTTCGTTCTTATTCCGATTCAATATCGAATATTAGAGTTCGGTCTCTTTTTCTTCATCCGAACGATTTCTTGCTTTCAGTGTGTACGATAAATCGCGTAAGGATTGCGGGTAAATGAAAAAAACTTGCATGCGAATTCAGTATAACAAGTACAAAATGAATAGAAAAAATAGCGAGTATCACGGCGTAGATTTTTTTTCTCCAACCTGCGTTCAAGTCCATGGATCATGAAAGGATGAATAAATTGCAAATCTCTGGAGAAAATTTTTGATGGGTTTCGCAGCACGTGAATTACCGTTTGTCACGCCAACGAAAAGAAGCTTGGCTCACTTTGATATTCGTGACTTGCCTCTTACATCTTCACCCTCGCCAACAAACACTCGACGAGTGCTTATCTACGTTCAGGAATATAAAAACAAGAAAATGTCAGTCGGCGAAAATTTTCTTTTCATGATTCACGTGCTCGATCCGTGTTTAGAATAAATTCGGGCATAGCGACAACGGAAAAAAAAAATCGTAACATTCTGAAACGAATAGGAAATGAAACGGCAGGAGAAAAAAGATGCACTGATCCGTTCTTTTTCAATCCCTATTTTTCTCCATCCATCTATGCAGTCTTCCTTGTTTTCTCAGCGCAATTTCCTCCATCAGCCAAGGCGGATGCCTGGCGATTAAAAAGTCGTTTGAACACCGAGAAATCCGAACACACGCTGTGACGAGGCGAAAGGGGTGGAAAAAGGGTGAAATAAAGTACGCGGATGGCGAAGGCAGAGAGCTGCATAAGCCCGGAATCCGTAAAGAATTCCAGCTATCTAGTATAGTTCTTAGGTCTGAATTCTTCCCCTTTACCGGAACAGTGGGAAATTAATATATCGTTAAGGAAAATGGTCCTGAAGGTTCGCGGGGAAAAATAGGGGATGAAAAATCGAAACCATAGAACGAAATTCGCGAGTGGTTAATTCGCGAATAATCTTACTCCGGCAGCCAAACCTCGTCGCAACTGACTCGCGCAGTCCTGCAGCAGTGTATGATATTAAAACTTGTGCAATTTGGAAAGCCATGAAGTTCCCTCTCTCTCTTTCTCTTTCTCTTTCCTTCCACCACCCTCCACCCCGCGGGGTTTATCAGCGTCCCAGACCGACTCGTTTGCCGCTCGCAACATCCCGTACTGAGAATATTCTACATCTAAACTATCTCTCTATGCATCCTCCGGGGTAATCTCAATTTTCGAACTTCACTATACCACGCGCAGTTTCGCTGCCACGCCGTGCAATGCAGTTATACCGTGACGGTGTGAGGAAAGTGAAAATCGAACTGCGCATGCGCCAAGTTTTTCGTCCGCTCAGACAGGCTGGCCAATTTCGCCTAGTTACGTCCCAGAGCTAACTTCACCGTTGATGCGGTCAAGCGTTTCGAGGTTATGTTGGCTCAAACGCAGACCCGTCACGTTTTACCCGTCTCAAATTCCCACCGCAACATAACCTCGAGATTGTTGCGAATTTTCATTTCTAGTTTCTTCCCGCTGTTGATTCGGTCAACCTGACTAAGCAGACGAAAAACTCGCCAGAATCAATTCAATCTACGTACGAAATCGCAGAATTTGTCGCGTGCGAATTTCGGTGTTCAGAGTCTTGAAACTCTCGGAGTATAACCGCATTGAATCTCGACGGAATCTTTCACCGAAAACTGCAATCGTCTAACCCACCGTCGATGTTTTGCCACCCGTTCATAGAACATCGAGTCTTGCGGGGAAAAATTTTAAACCTAATTTCTAACTTCTCGCCCGCGGGGACCAGTGATCCGTGGGATACGGTTAAAGGGTGATCGAACACGCGGAGGAAACGCGATAGGAAAAGAAGAAGACGTGCCGTGGAGTGAGGAGGGGGGGCGAGGGGGAAAGATTAATTAATGAGTTAATTAATCCTCTCGAGAGGGGAAGGCGGCTTATACATTGTACATATATACACGTACACACACACACACACACACACACACACACATATATATATATTCGTATTATATCACCGACCTGCAGGGGATATATTTTTATATTATATAAAGGATACCTTATACTTGAAGTGTCTTTGCGGCGGGTTGGAATCCTTTGATAAAGCAGCCTTCTTATCGCGCGCGCATGCCTCCCGAGTGTGTGTGTGTGTGTGTGTGTGGGGGGGGGAATACCTGAACCGTAATATAGCGCTTTACTAGTCTTTTGACATATAATCAGGCAAAAGACGACGAGTACCTAATGCGACACGTACTAGGCTCTTGTACGGCTCAAGGAAGTCAAAGCAAAAGCGTGCGGCCCTCGTCAAGTACAAACCACATCGTTAATCGGGGGAGACCTTTCAAATTCCGCCCTCCAGGAATGTTATACCGCGACGAAGAACCCCGTCATCCCTTCTACGTAGCGTAGACCAGCTTCAGGTTCGACATCGTCCACTTTTATGCTCCTTCTTATCCCTCGTACTCTCGCATAATTTTAAGGGGATCATCACAGTGTGACGGGTCAAAAAGTAACTGATTTTCGCAATTTTTGTTTCGATGGTCGAAATACGCCGATCGGACTTTTTTTAAAGATAAATAACGGCGTGAAGAATGTTGTGTCCAAATTTGAGATGAATAGCTTGAAAACTCTTCCTTTGAGGTTTACAGTCTTTCGATCATAAAAAAAAAAAAAAAAAAACTTTTCAGGGGGTGCAAGGATGGAAAATCGCAAAATATTTTTTTCCGAAACATCCCAGTCTCTTATCTTATATCTCTTATATGTAGAATGTAGAATAGAACTTAACCTCAAGATTTAATGCACAAAAAAATCTCGAATACAGATCTTCACAGAGAAAAAATATCATAGGTTTTTTCGTCAAAGTGTTTCGACTCTTACGTATAGGTGTGGTTCGTCTTGAGGATCTCTGCTTAATAAAAACATCTATAACAATCAAATATTATTATTTTTTTTTTACACACCACTCAGTGATACGGATCACGAAAAAAAAAAATGAAATTAGAGAACACTTCGAATCCACTGCTTCACATCTCACAGTTACGATCTATGTATATATTAATGTGGTCCTTATTCAGGGTGTTGACGAATTTTTGCCAGACCATCCCCCAAATCGACGTCAAATAATTCGAAAACAATCGCCTAATTTTTTCAGATTTTTACATCGAATCTAAGACAGTCCGCATTGTGATCGAAGATTCTTACGGAAATTAACATGGGTGAAATTTTTTTTTCTCAGTATACATTTTATTGCAAGAGTAATAATATTCCAAGTAATCTGTAACCGCGAGGTTTTGGTGAGAATTAGTGCTACTATCTGGGAAAAAATACACATCATCGTACCAGGCAGTCCAGACGAATTGCACAACCTTGAAACCTGACTTTTTTTTTTCATTTAGAGGAAGTGCAATTCGTCTATATTGCCTCGTACGATGATGTGTATTTTTTTTTTTTTTTCACACAGTATCACTAACGCCGACTAAAAACTCGTAGTTACAGATTTTTTGGAACATTATTACTTTCACGATAAAACATATACTGCGAAAAAAAGTTTTTCTCACGTCACTCCCATAAGAAACTTCGATCACAATGCGGGTTTGCTGTGAAAATCTGAAAAAATTTGCCGACTCTTTTTAAATGATTCGATATTGATTTCAGTGATGTGACGGTGTAAAAATTCGTCAACACCCTAAACAAGGACCACCCTAATATATATATATATATATATATATATATAAAAAAATATGTATATATATTTGTACCTGGAGCAAGAGCGTGAAAAAAAAAAATAAAAAAAAAGTAAAAGGGAACACTTGTAAAAATGTACAACCTCAGCACGTGCCTTTTCGGTTATAAACGTGACGATGGAATGATCGAAGAAAGGACGACTTTGGTCGGCCCTGAGGCAGAAACGCGAGTCCTGTTCCTGGCTTTGGTCCTTCCGTCGTCGGCGCCTCCGACGGGGCAGCGATTTCTCCTCGTGCCGGTTCCTCGTACGCCTGCGCTTGCGGGTCAACGTCGTCGCGAAGCCCAGGGCTTAGGGTGAGAGCGGGCTGCAACGGGGTGAAGGGAGGGAGGGAGGGAGGTTGATGCAGACCACGGTGTTCAGTTTAGTCGCGTCGTCGCGATCCTGCGGCGATCCTCCGACGCCTCCTCGCATCTGGATTTCCGTGTTGTTCGGAGTTTTTGAAAAAAGCTTCTTCGAAAGGGTTGATATTTTGGGCGCGTGTTTGAAGCTTGAAAAAAGAAAAAAAAAAACCAAAAAAGGTCTGTGAAAAATTTGGAAGTATTGTTTCGTTGACGATTTTTTTTTTTCTCTTTTTTTTTTCTCTTTATACGCGGAACGACGAGGAAATTGTTTTAACGTCGAACACTAAGGTGAAATTTTTGTGATGTGTTTGATTTGGTTTTTGATTTTTTAATCTATCGTAGGGTGAACTCTCGACCTTCGTGAGGTGGTAATTAATCCTCGGATGGATTATGGAAACCGGTAACAAACTGTTTGTGTTTCGTTTAATCGTGGACGTTTGTAGATACGCGGAACGAATTTGTATATTCAAATTGTTTCAATTTGTATTTAGCGCGTATTCAGACGGGTCTGTGACGGTAATTGATTGCCGATTGTGAAGAATTTATCGTCGGTAGATGTTTCGAATTTCAACAAAGCGTTGTTTCGAGTTCGGATAATTGGTACGGTATTAAAAACGTGAAACGAATACGTGGATTGATTGATTGATTGATTGATGTTCGAAGAAACTAGCGAATTAGCTGATAAATCTACGAATAAAAAGGAAAAAGTTTAAAGATTCGATCTTACGACTGAACTTTGTACGAATAATGTTTAACGTTTTGTAAAACCTGAACGATTTTTCACACCCTTTGTATAATGAAAAATTTTTACACTACCGGTATATAAATCGATTGTGCGTTGTTCATTAATCATCGAATCGTCGCATATACCGAAATGAGTAATAAAATAGTTCTTCAAGCTTACTAAACACGTGACGATGTTATTTCAACACAATTAATTTATAATTGAAAATTTGAAATCAGTGACGAGTGAATATATAGTCGATATTTGTAACGATGAAAAATCGTCTTCGACGGTACGAAAAAAACAAACGAATGAATATGGGATTTGAGGTGAGATGAATAAATTTAATCTCACTATTACCATCGTATCGCTTATCTTATCTGCTACTATTTCCGCCGCCATAGTCGTGATATCACTGTCTTCGATTGATCAATAATTCATCCGAGCTATGCCCGATAACCGTTGACACTGATTGAGATACCTGCGACGATCGTGAATACACAAATAATACCGAATTGTTGAGAAGTTGGAATTTCGAATAAAAATTGTCGGTGAATATTCTGTCGATCGGAAAGAGAAAAAATAAATAAATGAATAAATAAATAAAAAATAAGGACGATGGTTTCTAATTTTAATAACGACAGACGACTGTTGAAAATTTTCACGACACTTGCGTGGGGAAAACTCGTTTGTGTGTAAATCAAATTGAAAACTCGTTTGTCGAGACGGCGAGTGTTCGAAGAAGGCTCTCCGCGATTATCAAACTTCCATAATTCATTCGAATGAACTTCCTAATTGCATGCACATTTTTCTTATTTTCTTTCTTTATTTATATTTTAATTTTTTTGGTCGTCAATATTTTTTTGTTTCATCTCTTTTCTCGTACGCGACGACTTTGTAATATCCCGTTTGTTCTTCGATCGATGAAATTGTGATTATCGACGTATCTGTACACGATATGAGAATAATTTCTTCTTGTTTTTTTTTTTTCTCAATCGTACAATATTTGACGGGTATCACAGACGAGGTTTTTTCCATTCTGGACAAAATCTTATTGCACGCGGAAGTGAAATTGACGGATGATCGGAAAAGGGGGATTAGTTAGTGACAGATTTTTGGGGGTGGGTGAAAATTGACGGTGCGGTAGAAACTGGGGGTGAAAAAATTGGGGGCGAGTCGTCGTGGCTGCTGCTGCTGCTTATAAAATAAACCGACCCGATAATGAAAGAATAACGAATCCAGATGGCTCGTCATAATTCTTAATAACCTCGGGCGCGAAAGGAAGTCGGTGTTACCATCTTCGTCAGCAGCGAAGCAAAAGCCTCGGAGTCTCTTCGAGCCGAGGCTGCTTATACCGCTTATGCTACTGCAAGAATGACCCCGAAAGCGAAATGGGGATGATATTACGAGAAATATGAGTTTCATTAGCGCGGAGGAACTTTTCTCCTCTCTTTTCTTCATCTCCATCCTGCCACTTTCCCCTACCACCGGTTTATCCATTTTTCTTTCTCACTTCTTCGTCTTCTTCTTCTTGTGCTCGGGTTTTTTTCATCTTTTTGTTTTTTTTTTCTTTTTTATCACCGCGTTGTTCTTTTTCCCGATCGCATCTCACTTCCGTATGTACGGGCCATTCCGTACGAACGTGATCAACGTCTGACTCTCGACATTGCTCATTTTGCTTGAAAAAAAATTTCTGCGATTCTACCAACTCTTGAAACGGTACACCGAATTTTTTCAGATTTTTTATCAAACTGCTCAACTGTTTGTCAATATTCAAAGTGACTTTGAGAAGAAACTTTTTTTCAAGTCCTCAAATACACGTTTAGAAACTGTATTTTATATTCCAAACAATTCAAGGCCGGATTTTTTCTGCACTGTCAATTTTTCTGGATAACTAAAACGTTGTTTCAATAGTTTCGCAAGTTCCCGATAAATTCTCAAAACTTGTATTTTTCATTTAGAATATTTCTAGACCTGTTCCATCAGGGAGCGATTTTTGACTATTTTTTTGGCGCGTGCAACTGTTTTTTTTTTTTATCAATTTCATAACGAAACCGGTCTAAAAATGTTCTGAGTGAAAAAATAGAAGTTTTTAGAATTTTTTTTTTCAATTTTCAAACCGTTTAAACAATGTTCTGGTTTGTGGAAAAAAAATAAGTGTTCCAATTGTAGGACAAAAATGTTTAAAAAATCAGCCAATCATTGGTCTGTTTTTGAAATTTTTGAAAAAGAATATAAAGTTTACAGAGAAGTTTTTGAAAATTGTGAAAACAGGTCTTGCCTTCAAAATCACTCTCAATATTTATAAATAATTAACCAGTTGAATAAAAAAAGTGAAAAAATTCAGGCCACTGTTTTGGAGTTGGAACGATTGCGGGAAATTTCTTTGAACAAAATGAAAAATAGCGAGTGTCATAAACGTAGCTTAGGTTCGCACAAAGTGAAAACAAAAATTGCAAAACAACGTTCAGAGAATATATTTCAACGTTCAAACAGATCGGGTCGTATTGTAAATATAAACGCATATAATTGTAATTCTTTCCTCGATCAATTCGTAATTATATCCTAAAATCATCATTTTGGTTTCCCGTGGTTACAGAATATGAATTACAACCATACGTAAATACGGTACGTAGGTGGAAATTCGTCTGTAACTCGAGTTCTAATTAAACCGTATTCAGATTTCGCGTGTAGGCGGGCAGACAGGTCTTATCACTATTCGTGAGGTATACGGATGTAGTAATAATAATATCCCGTGCACGTTGCTCACCATGTTCAAATACTACGCATGCATTTCCTACACGTTACACAAACTCGCTCGTACATACGTATACGTATAACGTATCAGTGCACGATCACGTGTCTCGCAATATATTTTAGGTAGGGCAACGACAAGCCGTTCCTACAGACACGATACAGCTAGAAAATATACAGCTATATGTGTAAACGTGGGTGGTCGCGATGTAGAAGTGGAGGGTGAAATTTGCGACAATCTTGCTTCCGTATCGGGTAATAATTCCCAGTTATGTATGTATATATATATGTACCGGGACAGTCTCTTGAAACTTGAAAATCAACCGCGCATGCGCCAAATAATTGAATCTCATTGGTATTTTCGTCTTGCGATGCAGGCGTGCCAACCTACGCAAAATGTGTACGTTTGAATTTTCAAAGAGCGCAAGCATTAAATTACGACCGTTCTTTGAAGAATCAACTTTCCGATCCAATAACAAACGCTTTCCAAACCTTTCCGAGTCTCTATCTCAGTTGTTTGAGATTCTAACCTCGAAAATTCGTATCAACTACAACGCCGCGCCGGCAGAGACAGAGTTTGACAGCTGAAACTCGGGATGGTCAGCCTGCCGATAAAACTCGCGCATGCGCAGTTGATTTTTAACATTCCAGAGATTATTACGGTACATATCGTTCCGTGTTGTAAACATTTGGCGGGAATCTCCGTTCGACGAAAAACAAAGCATCGATGTGAAGAGGAAAGAAATAAAAATACCCCAGAATGTCTGATGATGATAACGAAATCACGAATATCTGGGTATACGTAACAGAAATGAATGTTATGTGGTGACGAATGAAGAATAATCGTCAAGTTGGACGAGTAAAGTGGAAAAGAGAGGAGAAATTTTTCTTTTTTTTTTTCAAACTTAATAAACGTGAAGGAGAGAAAAATGTCGAGGAATTAATTTGCACAGTTAATCAGAGAAGGTATACGGAAAACGGGATGGTGACATAACTCGCACCGTGCGATATTAATTATATTGTCAGCCTCAGGTGACATTTTTTTTTTTTACAATGAAGAAAAAACAAAAGCGAGAAAGTAGAACGTAGAAAAAAAAATATTCACTTCAAAACACATCCACCAGTGATTGGTCTGATTATTTTATAGAGAACGGAAATCATTAGTCACACATTTTGTAATGTTATTATCTCGTCTGGGTATCTGTTGTGAAAAATTTATAATCGTTTTGATTTTGACAATTATACCGATATAACACGGAATTATTAGACAGTTGTTAAATCTGGTAATAAAATCAGCGTCGATTGATATGTGTACGTATATAATATATGGGTGATTCCATGCGAATCCGACCAACGTTTGACCCTCGCTATTTTAGATTTCGTTCAAAATTTTTTCTGCAATTGTCTATTATGGATCGATCTTTGCATATTTTTGTTGGCATATTCAGTTTTATTTATCAGCTTTATACCGAAACTGGTATAAAAATGTTCCGAGTGAAAAATCAAAATTTTGATTTTGATAATATTGTTGTTCAAAAAAATGACAAGAGCTGGAGAAAAAAAAAAAAAAAAATGGAAACAAACGGGCCCATCATGGGTCCGGTCTTGAAATGTTTGTAAAATGAAATATAGTTTTTGAGAAGTTTAAAATAGATTCTTTTCAGAATAACTTTCGATACTTGTAAATAATTAACCGGTTGAATAAAAAAAAATCTGCAAAGAATTCAGGGTCATGTATCAAAGTCGGGACAATTGCAGAAAATTATTTAAACAAAATCAGATACAGTTAGGTTTGGGTTCGCATGGAATTCCCCATATATATGTAATACATGCATGTTTGTAACGTTGCGCATGAAAGACTCGACGAAGCAACAAGTATCCTGTAGGTAGATACATGTATTCTACATTGTACACAGATATATTATACATAAATATATTGTTGCGGCTAAGCGGTTGAAAAAGTCTCGATTAGCCGGTATGAAAATACATATTGATATTCGGTAACGTGATTCGATCAAAATTACGAATCCCTGTTTCTACCTTCATCGACGTGATATTCGAGGACTCGGACGATTTATCTTCATTTTCGCTTCGCGGTGCCGGGATGATAAAAAAAAAAACGTTCACGGTGATTGAAATTCGAAATATCGAACAGCGAGAAGGTTGATTTTCACCCTGGGAGGGTGGAAAAAGAAAGAAAAAGAGAAAGAAAGAAAGAAAAAAAAAAAAAAAAGTAATAAGGAAAACGTGGCAACAACGAGAAGAAGACCGTGTGCAAAAATGCGTTCGCGAAAAAACTGTGAGAGGTAAAAGGGTGCGGAATTTGATGGAATTCGATGGAAATCCGACAGCGTGAGTCGGGTTACTACGAGGGTAGTACGAAATAAGTTTGAAATAATAAAAGAATCTACAAGGGGTGGAATGGAGGGGGTGGAAAACTGTAGGCAGTAAAAGAGACGAAAAATACGAGCCTGAGACGGTATCTCCTGATAGAATTTTGTATTATATTGATGTTCGAGGAATATTTGATTCTCTGATTACTGCAGCGTGTGTATATAATACATACATATATATATATATATATATATATATATACATATACATATTACAGATATACGCGTAGCATGTGCGGAAAGATAGCCGAACGAATCAAAGTTCAGTTTCTGTTTGCTCCCCCTGTTATTTTTTTCCCTCTTTTTCGTTGTCTGCTTTTTTTTTTTTTTTTTTTCACTCTCTTTATTCCTCATTCTCGGTCTTTCTTCTCCCCTCCGCTGGTCGGCCAGGGAATGATTGATGTCTGTACATATTTAATGCACTCTAACGGAGGCATCCCTTACAGGCTTCGTATTCCTCATACTCCATCGGTTTACGGATTTATACATCGGGGGGCTCAGAGACAGAACGAAACGATGCTATCGAACTTGCCACGTAATTCCCCTACCCCGTAAGAAATTTTGCCACCTCCCCCCCCCCCCCCCCCCCACCCTCACCTCGTCCAAAGGTCGTCGACGTCCCGTATTTACTTTATTTCTTTTCTTTTCTCTTTTCTCTGTTTTTTTTTTTTGTCGTACGCGAAAATGTTCTCGTTTTGCACACCTGACCAATTGTTTTACGAATTTTTCTGGACTAATTAATCTTATTTTACTGTTACCTATTCTTTTGATATTCTTGCTCATATTCTTACCTCGTTACTCGTTTGCTTGTTTATTGATTATTTTTTAACTTGTCAATACTTTTTCTTATTTATTGTTGTGTCTTTGTTTTTTCCCCATTTTTTGTTCCATTTACCTATTTCTGTTTCTACTGTCTATCTATTTATCGTCTATCTATGTATCCGTCTGTCCGTCTTTTTTCGCGAATAATCCGTCTCCTCGATAGACCGTTGTCTTCTTTTCGTCTAATATTTTTATTAAAAAAAAGTCGAGGACCACTAGAAACAAACGAATGCAAAATCTTTCCAGTTCTGAATCAACGAGAGCTGCGTCCGTCATTTCATAAATCATGAAAATACGTTGATCCGTTCTCTAGATACCATTTGATTTGTTTTTTTTTTTTTTCGAATTTTGCTATTCGGAAATATTAATCAAAAAAATTAGCCGACCGATGAGAACCAAAAATCGATCAATTCCAAAGAATTGAGGAGAACCGCCTTAATTGAGACAAAAATTTTATTCCTTTTCTGATGTCGTTATTCAAATATTTCAAAAACGATCCAACGAATGAAAAGTCGAAACGCGATCACTTGTAAGCGAATGAAAGTTCATCGATTGAGACCAAAAACATCTGAGAATCCGTTCATTCGTTGACGAAATATCGTTTGAAAATGGTTGGAGGTGATTCTGTATTTTAAAAAATGTACATTTATTGAAAACTGAAGAAATTTCCTCGGAATATTTGTCATGTTATGAGAAACGCAAGTTTTCGACGAATCGATCTACAAGCGATTCGTTTAAAGTTGAGGCAGAAGCTTGACCGTTTCGTTTGGCAAAAAAAAAAAAAAAAAAAATGTTGGACAGATTCCTGTCGGCCTTTATTTTGACCCCTGGATAACGGGAAGAAGAGTTCCGCTATCTAAGACTCGCATCGATCATTCGCAAACGGTGGAACGGTGAAACGCGCGTCCTTTTATCAGGATATTGTGTTCCACCTGTAACCCGCAGCGTACCGTCCGACCATACTCGCACTATCTTCCACATAGGCAGATAGTGCCGGAGCGATCAATCGGCGGGGTTGTAAAAGAAGAATAAGAAAAAGGAGGAAATCGATAGGGCATGAATCGCGGCGAGGAGAAGATAGGGGCAGAGAAACGAGGGGTTGGTAACCATCCTTGAGGGTGGGTGGTAACAGAGAGAGCTTCAACTACCACGTAACTCGAGACATTAAGAGCCATGACACGGGAAGCCAAACCCAATGAACATTTCTCAACCCCCCCACCCTCTCTTCTTCTTCAACTTGGTGTACTTCTATTATGGTTTGCGAGAGGTGAATGGCGAATAGTTGAGGGTGGTGGTTGGGGGAATATAGGGGTTTGGATTGATCGAATGCTTTTACTCTCTTCATCTGCTTCGTTCGACGATCCGACCGAGTTGATGGACATTTTTTGGTCCGTTTGTTCGATTTTTTTTCGTTTCAATATCGCGGTCATGTCTCTGATCGTTAGGTACGATTTGTTCATCGTAACCACGAGTGATTTCTATACCTATAATAAACGACCGAAGTGACGTCTTACACGTAACAAGTATCCCGGATGTGTCATAGATGAATACTTGTGGTATATGGTATTACATCGATTCTTGGATATATCCTGCCCTTTCAACACAGTGGCGAATTTTTTCGTAGGTACCGGAAACGTTTCCTTCGTGCTTTTAGAACGCCTTTTTGTTCTGTTCGTTTCGATTGATATGTTCAAATTATTCGGCGAGTCGGTACGAATGAATGAATGCGATCTAATAAATGAACAAACGAATGAATGGATAAAAGGACGAACGAATGATTGGATGAATGAATGTATGAATGAATGAGTGAATCAGTGAGTGAGTGAATGAATTAATGAAAGAATGAACAAATGAACAAGCGAGCCTTCAATGAACGAACGAACGAGGGAATGAATCAATGAATGAATGAATGAATGGTGGCTGAGCGAATGAACGAATTGTCAATCAAACGAACTTGATGCGATGCGCTTAAAAATATATCTAATCAATAAAATTCACCAAAATTAATTTCAACCGACAATACAAACGAAACAGTGAACTTTAGCTGTAAACGAAAAATATTGAGCGATAAATGATCGAACGAACCACCAAGTTACAAATAAAGCAATCGAGCTGAAACGCGATTGGACAAAAAAACAAAAACCAAAACGAACGGTCGAATGAAAAGCTCGCCAATAAACCGCGAATCGAAGACGAACAAGACGTCGAATAGCCACGGCAGAACAGGCGAGCTCAGATACGTTGAGGAAGGGTGAAAACGGGTAAGGCTCATCCTCGTTTTCCGTCGTGCACAGCTGTGCCGACGGAAGCGAAGGCTGAGGGTTCTCACCGGGTTGCGGAGGTTCGTCCGCTGGGCTTTCAGCCGTGACGTACTTCCGGAAGCAATACCTTACGCCAACCGAGGCCATTCCAAGCTCGCGGGACGCTGACCGGATACGATAGCGTGGAATGACCTGCGCATATAGAGCTATATAAGCGATTTCATGACACCGAATCAATTCCGCGGAGCCAAGTGCGTCTGCACACAAGCTCGTTGACCTTGTCGAAAAGATTTTCCACGATTTGTTTCCGTTTCCAGCGGCTCCGAACCCCTCGGCAAATATCTTTCCCTACGTCGAGAACCGTGGATCACTCGCTGTATGTGTATCTCCTCAATACGAACCGTCAAAATTGTGTTTACACACCAAGGGCCTCAAGACTCGAGTGTGAAATTCTGTTGGTGCTGATCGAAAAAATACTTGGTCTTTTTTTTTTTTTTTTGATTCTATTTCGGTTGGTAGTTTTCGATTCTAGGGATTTTCGGACGGTTCTTAGACAAAATCAACCGTCTAAAAAATGTATCTTCTACAAGTGACCGATTTTATAGAAAGTCTTGAATACGTTATTTACCGACGAAATTTCAGAGTCTACTGACGGATTTATGAGGGTAAAAGAACTCAAAGGTTGGAATTTTTTTTACACGCTATCTGGCAGCACACTCGCTTCCGAAGAGCCTTGATTGAAAACAATTTTCATGTCCGTCAGCAAGTTGGATTCCCAAGAAAAATGAGACCGATATGTCAGAAGTGACGATGATTCTAAATATCATGAAAACCCATTGGATTGACGGATATTTTAAAGAAATATACAATTTCTAAGGGCAGAGTTGAGGTTATGTTTCGGAACTTCGCGGCAATCGATGAACGGAATTGAATGGAGTTGAAACCACTCTTTAGCAAATAATTTTATAAACTAGAATTACAATGTACTTGTCTTTCATCAACGTGGTTGAGAAAAAGTGAAAAGATAGAAAAAGAACGCGATGAATAAATAATTCAAGTTCCGCTCTGACGACTGGCCGCGACGTCTGCTTACTTTCACTCTCTTTCTCCGTTTCATTTACACCCACTTGACGAAGTTTTCAATGGAGAAAAGGAAGAGAAAGAAAAAAGCGAAACACAAAACAAAAAAAAAAAAAGAGAAGGAAGTGAGAAAGAAACTGACGAATTAAAAAGTTCTTAAATTACTCGAGGCGCGAGCTGCAGCTGTTTGTTACTCCTTGACGCTAATTGTATAAGATTAATCGTATAACTCGCCTAGGTATCTCCGCCCTTTGCCCATAACGTTGCGAGTTGAGCCGGTGGCGCAGGGTCGGAAATTTTCTCCGGCTATAATACTGACAATGAGTAAGGTTCATCCCTCATCGCTTACAACCCCTTCGTCCCTTTGTTTCGCTAGGGGACTGGAACCCGGTCAAAACGCCAGCTTATCCCCGGTACATTACCGTGCCTGCTGCACGATAGCGACAACCGACTCACATCATAATAGGGAATAAAGATTTATTTCCCCACACTCGGAAAACGTTCGCATTATGATCTCTGAGTTGAGTCGAAGCCGGGTTCACTGGGGACTGAAAAACACGCGCATCGAGTTCTTTGTCGAGGCTATACGTGCTCCTTGGATTCAGGATTTTCGGAAAAAAGTACAGTGATTTCAGTGAAACTGTACGGAATTCAATATCGACGAATCTGCGATGCTTTGTGCCAAGTAGTTGCATCGATAACGATGTCTCAACCATACTTTTAGAGTTTTTCTTCCCTTGGGAGGTAAATTGGACTATAGGATTTCAAGTGTAGTTATTTCGTTGAAACTGTACGAAATTCAATATCGACGAATCTGCGAAGCTTTACGCCGTTTAGTTTCACCGGAAACGATAATTTCAACCGTATTCTTCGAGTTTTTTTTTCCCTTGGGAGGTAAATTTGACAACAGGATTTTGGGAGAGAAGTGTAGTGACTTCGTTGAAACCGCACGGAATTCAATATCGACGAATCTGCGAAGCTTTACGCCGTTTAGTTTCACCGGAAACGATAATTTCAACCGTATTCTTCGAGTTTTTTTTTCCCTTGGGAGGTAAATTTGACAACAGGATTTTGGGAGAGAAGTGTAGTGACTTCGTTGAAACCGCACGGAATTCAATATCGACGAATCTGCGAAGCTTTACGCCGTTTAGTTTCACCGGAAACGATAATTTCAACCGTATTCTTCGAGTTTTTTTTTCCCTTGGGAGGTAAATTTGACAACAGGATTTCCGGAGAGAAGTGTAGTGACTTTGTTGAAACCGTACAGAATTCAATATAAAGAATTCTGGGATGCTTTATGCCGTTTAGTTTCACCGAAAACGATATCTCAACCATACTTTTCGAGTATTTCTTCCCTTGTGACGCAAATTTGACAACAACGTGTTAGATGTAACAAGTTGTAGGAACTTATTATACAGACGCTCTTTGACGTGACGGGTCTCTCTGATGATCCTCGACCGAAAATAACGAGGAATAAGATCGACGAAGTTACGTCGAGTGATGTAAATTGCTACAAAAAGTGAGATGCTGTATCGAATCTCCTCGCCATCTGCAAAAGAGGAAAGGACTCGAGAAACGTATCACCTGAATTGTTCAAAGTCCGGCAATTACGCAATTGCTTTCCTTTTGATCGCTGTAAATTTTTTCATCATTTTCTCTTCTTTTCCTTCTCTCTCTCTCTCTCTCTCTCTCTCTCTCTCTCTCTCTCTCTCTCTTTGCTACGATGTCGAGGACCTTGTAGTCTCTTCGCAACGAGACGTAATGAGGAACTTTGTTCAAGTGTGCGAAGAAACGAAGACGAGATGAAGAAGAAGAAGAAGACGAAGAAGTAGAGAGAGAGAGAGAGAGAGAGAGAGAGAGAGTGAGGCTCCTGTTTACCGTAACTGTGTTGATAAAATATTACACAAACGGTGAAGAATGAGCGAAGAAGGTCGGTGAGAAAGAAGAGAAAAAAGAAAAAAAGGTAACTAATTAGTCAAAGAAAGTTAGCGTCGCGTTTCTCGATCTCCGATGGTGAAAACAATGGGCAGAACGAACGTTTCAAAAAGCTCCGAATAAATTGGGCGCAGCTTTTCGTCGTTCTTTTTTTGTTTTTTTTTTTTTTTTTATATACATTTCAAGAATCGGACCTCTTCGCCCTCGGTGTTTCGGGCTATTGACGGGGGTGTTCGATTGATACTTGCGAACGCGATAAATTTATTAAGGGTCTTCGACTGTGTCGACGGACGTCAAACGAACCTCGGCGGGTTCTTTCGCGCCCGCGAACAGAAGAATCGATTAATCAAATACCAATTACCCTCGCGTTGTACGGTCCTGCGGAGTTGGGGGGGAGGTTATCAAAAACGATCCTGTTGCGGATAAAGCAAAGAATGAGCGAGAATGAAGAATAATAAAAATCCATCCCCCGCTTGAGATCCCTGGAATAGCCTCTTTTTTTCACCTCACCGCTTATTTTTCACGTAAAATGTCAAACCCTGCCGGTGGTTGAAATTCTTTTTTAAACCGACGAGAGAAAAAAAAATATTTCCCCGCGATTATTTGCTTATCGTTATCCGTGACGATCTTGTCTATCGGTTGAATGAAATATGCATAGATTTATCTTTGAATTTTCACCCGGGGCTCGAACGATTAAAGTATTACATAGTCGATTAATTTACCTTGACGTATCAAATACATCGGCAAGCGTATAATATCAGCCATAGATTAAAAGGGATTATTTAACTTCAACGCGACTAATGGATCTGTTTAGCTTTCTACAATTAGGATAAAAAAAAAAAAAACTAAAAAATAATCCTACAGTTCACATTGCATTTATCTTGAAATTGGAAAATGGAACGATGCATATATATATGTATATATATATATATTTCAAAACTGCGGGTAAATATTTTCAGACCTGATGATTCGTTCTTTTTTTTTTTTTAATTGAAATATAAAAGAACAGTAGCTGGGGTTTCAACGAGATTCGAATTTCTTTCTTAAACAAACCTTGCAAAAATAATATACTCGTATGAAATTTGTAAATCTCAGAAGGATAATTATAAAGATAAATGTAAAACAGAACTTACGGGTACTCCAAAATCTGTTTTGTTCATTTCAAATGAGATTTTTGGTGCTGACAGAGCTTTTTCTTTCTTTATTCCATTCATTCCATCTCCGTCATTCTATTCTAACACTTTTACACTCGTACCAATTGCTTTGTCAATTCTCTTCCTTCTCAACTAATCTTACTTTTACTTTCACCTGTTCTTTTTCTATCTTTACGTATTTTTACCCATTTACTTATCCATTTGCGTATTCATTCGCTCTACTCATTTTCCAACTTATCTATTTATTTTCATTACTTTCACCATCGTTATATTCTTGTACACGTACATTGTTGTTTTGTTTCTTTTATTTATTTTCATCATTTAACTCTCTTCTTTTCGCATCTTTTCTAACTTTAGTTTCAATCCTGTTGTTGACTTTATTGTAATTTGTTGCGTACCCGTACAGCCTGATGAGACTTGTCCCAGGGCGAATAAACTCCCCCCCCCCCTCTCTCTCTCTCTCTCTCTCTCTCTCTCTCTCTCTCTCTCTCTTTGGAGATCATTACAACCGTTACGTCAAAAAAGAATTAATAACTCGTTGATCTTCTCGACCATCCGCATCCACATGTACATTATACATACATTATACACCATGGAAAATGTATCTCTGGGTCATCAGTCACGTCGAGCCGCGTGGCAGTGCGGGTCGAACTTTTTCCCATCGTATGTATAATGAAATGGTACACAAGGTAGTCGGAGGTATACAAGGTATATTATAATTCATAAGAGGTGACTCGGGTCACTTGGTCAGGCCGGCTGCGGTACCGCGTAAGTTTCAAGTCGCACGTCATCATCTCGCCTGGATCATCATTATTTAGCATGCGTAACTTCCGGCGTGTAAAGGGTTGCTCCGGGTTTCCGGGTAAACGCGCGAAGGAAATACAACTTTGACAAAGATTTATTATCATTGATACTGCCGGTTATAGGCGTGACACAAGCGTGATGAATCACGCCCTCCCGGATCACCGTCGGCGCGCATCCCCAGGGTTGCCAACCCCCCTAATACGTTTTAATTCATCACGTATAATTTGATTAATCCGCGCCGCCTCCGAGCGATCCACAATCATTTCACCCACCGTATGCACAATGCCGTCTCCCCGATGTCCCAGAATTTTTGGGCCCCCGGTGAGCTTGGGTTTCGGTTTTGACGCTGAGCTACCCCCTCTTTCTCTCTCCTATTCACCATATATACAATATATACGCACACACTCGGACCTTGAATCGTAATCAGTAGTTGTGATTTATTTTAAGGTTTACTCCGTTTTCGTCATATTATCATTTAATTTTTCTCTTTTTTTCTACTCAACTACCTTGCACTGCCAAAGGTTTTTTTTTTTTTTTTTTTCACGGCATAAACTCCTCTCTCTCTCTCTCTCTCTCTCTCTCTCTCTCTCTCTGAGACCATATCAAAAACAAAAATTTTAAGCCTTATACATGTACTACCTGTAGTTTTAGCTGTATGTTTGACATTTTTGGGGTTATATTTACACTGAAAGAAATTTTATTGCAATATTTGGTTTTCCGCATAGGATTTTAGGGACAAACGAGGTACAATGATAAACATTCCTAGAATAATAGGACGTTATATTATTTCTATATGTATCAATATTATCTTGACAAGCAAGAATTACCATATGACCTTTGAAACATTGTTATAAATGTTGTGCATATCGTTATTCACTGTTGTACTTTTCACGACTGTACCGCGATTGTTACTAAAACGCTATATTTTATTGTACATTTGTGTACGGGGAGAAGCAAATATTGCAATAAAATTTCTTTCGGTGTCCTTTTGTACTTTTTTTTTTTTTTATTATTTATTTATTTTTTACTATCTTATTGAAATTTAAAAATTTTTTTTTTCTCGTCAACTACCCTTTCTTTTTACCGTTCAACTTACCTATTTTATTCCTAACTTTATTTATCTTTACTTTTATTCTTGTCTCTATTTCCATTTTTATTTTTATTGATGTATTGTATTTTTTTAGCACTTTTCTTTTTTCTTTTTTTTTGTTTCTTTCTTTTTTTTTTTTTTTCTTTATTTTCCATATTGTGTATTTGTTGCATAGTCCTTAGGGGATCCTAGTGTCCCAGGACTTTTGATAAACCCGTTTCTCTCTCTCTCTCTCTCTCTCTCTCTCCCCCTCTCTCTCTATCATCGATTTCTCATTTGCAACTCGAGAAACAAACCCGTTCGCCACCACCTTCGACCATCCAGACCTACGTGAGCAGTTACGAAGAGAAAATCATCGTCCGAAACTCGCGCTCTTCTCCACCCATCCATCCATCCATCCATCCGTTTCACCTCTTCCCTTCTGTTCTCTCTTTACCACTGCGTGCTGAACTGAGGGGTGACTGATGCGTGCCAACTTTGACTAATGGGGGGAAATACGGTGATTCAGTCACGCTTCGCTCTCTGTTTGATTGTTTTTGCGGTGAGAATTTAGTTTTTTTCAAATTACAATACTGTTTATTGCGTACTAGCAGCCGATCCGTTTCTATATTCGGTGTAACCGAATGAAACTTCTATTTTGATGAAGCAATTTTGCACAGAGTTAGGAATATTTTGAATAAAATTGACGCTGACCAACTTGACCCAACTTAACCTAACCTAACCTAACCTAACCTAATCTTGCCTAACCACTATCTGTACGAATTGGCTAACAAATATCGTTATATTTAAAAAAAAATGTTGATCCGGTTATTATGAAACGTAGACTAAATTCTGGTAAGACGTTGTAGTTATACATTGAAAAAAAAAAAAAAGAAAGAATCAAAATCGGTTCGGTAGTTCAGGAGTTATAAGCGAACATAGGTCGGAAATAGTTTTGAGTTTTGTATGCATGCGTAGAGATGAATTTAAGAGAAGAGATAAGACGAGATTTGAGAAATTATTCTTCCGATCCGACACGCAGTTGTAAAATTCACTCGACCTTTGAGGAGGAAAACCGATATTTACAATAAATAGAAACGATCGATTTAACGTATGCCGTGCGATAAATTGATTGTGTTAATAATTAAATAAAAGTCTCATCGAGAGTTTTATCGAATTAACGTTGATTTGTATGTATAATACACTGAGAATGATAATTCAAACTAAGTTTAGTAAAAAAATCATTTTTCAATCAATTTGTACACAAATTTTTGGTTACCCGACACAATTTTTGTTAATTGATCGAGGTTCTCAAGCCTTCTGGGAAAACTCGATGATTTGTCAAAAATAAAAAAAAATAAAAAATTAGCCAATCAAAGATTGATAAAAACTTGAAACAAAATAATATTGCGGAGTTTTAGTGAACCATATCCGAGATAAATTGTGGTTCGGAATTTAAGAAAATTTATTCTTATTATTTATAGAAAAAAAGAAAATTTAAATATCCTTGAAAGAGAAGAGATCTTACATGATTTGCTATTTTTGTGAATTGCTGAGGATCAGCTAAAACCTCTGTAATAAAAGTTCAACAATAAGAAGCGTTGATTTGTAGACTGGCGGAAAATATTCGCCGCAACGTGAGTTAATATATATATATATATATATATGTATATATATCTGTTATATATATGTATGTTTCCCCATTTGTCATAGTTAACTGATTATACCAGTGGGGTCGGCATCTAGTATTTATATATATATATATATATATATAGGTATATATGAGGCTGGTAAACAATTTCTCGGACCCACGATTCTCGCGTCCTGATTTCCGCGGTGAAATTTGAGGATAGTAAAAGAAGAAAAAGAAGAAACAGGAAAGGTAAAAGATTATAGAGCTGCAGGAGTGAAAATAGAACGGAAGAAGGGTGGCGAGGAATAAGTAAGGAAAGAAGGAAAGAAGGAAGGAAGGAAGGGAGGAAGGAGAATACCACGTCAGCTCAAACAGTTTTCAAACTTTTATGCGGACTTTTCACCTTGTTATTAATTCAAACTCAACACGAGGTAATTCTCTCTCACTTCCTCTCTCGATTTTCCTTCTTTTTTTTTTCTTCTTCTTCTTCTTTTGTAGCATACGTGCATCAAATTTACCACTTTTAAAACTCTCTTTTTAAGACGGCGTCTTACCACGTAACAATATCGTTTCACGATCACACGAATCGCGTTTTATCCCGAGCGTGCGGCTTATTCCTTACATTTTCTTTTTTCTTCTTCTTCTTCTTTTTTTTTTTCTCCTACCTCTGCTGTTTTGTGGGTGTTTCCAACAAATTTCATACTCGTGGCAGGCGGTGAAAATTTTCTCCTATTTATGCCGTCGAGCCACGAAAAGAATCGCCCGCCTATCAAGATCAGAGAGAGATGAAATATCGATCTGCCATAACACCTATGGGAACCAGCTACCGCCCTTCAATTCGCCTTTCGATTTGTATATTACACGCAACGCTGCCGCCCGCAACACGCGAACCAACCTCTCAGCCTCGGCTCTTCGTATTAAGGTCTGAAACGAATCCTAAGGATGTATTAGACGTACAGTCAAGTGAGGATAGGGATGAAGAAAAAAATTTATACTTGAATACGAACCTGTTACGGAAGCTGATCTTTATTACTTGTTTGGGGCAAAAATTTTTCATCGCTCGAGTAACCGTCGTGTCAATATCATTCGAAATGACTTCGTCATCTCCGAGGTGAAACTGAAATTATTAATGTTAAAATAAAATTCTGCATTAGTAATCATCGGTAGTCATGAGAAATCGTCTAGGATTACAGAAATCTTTTGGTAGTCTCAAGGAATCGTGTGAAATCTCAGAACTTATGAGAAATCACACGAAATCTTAGAAATCAATAGAAATCATACGAAATGTTATAAGTCTTGAGTAATCATGAGAAATCGTACGAAATCTCGGAAACGATGAGAAATCGTTTGAAATCTGAGAAATCGCGAGAAATCGTGAGAAATCATGAGCAATCATGAGCAATCACGAGAAATCATGAGAAATCTTAGAAATCGTGAGTAATCATGAGAAATCACACGAAATCTTAGAAATCAATACAAATCATACGAAATGTTATAAATCGTAAGTAATCATGAAAAATCGTACGAAATCTCGGAAACGATGAGAAATCGTTTGAAATCTCAGAAATCGCGAGAAATCATGAGAAATCATGAGCAATCATGAGCAATCATGAGCAATCACGAGAAATCTTAGAAATTGTGAGCAATCACGAGAAATCATGAGAAATCTTAGAAATCGTGAGTAATCATGAGAAATCATACGAAATCTTAGAAATCGTGAGAAACTACCTAATCAATGTAAAATTTATTTCTGAAGTAATCTCTCGTAATCACTATATAAAATCTAAATAATTATGCAATATTATAATCGTCGTGGGAAATTTTTTTTAGTGAAGCACCTCTTAGAAAAATTTGATAAATTGAACTTAATTTTTACCGCATCAGATAAAATTTTTAATCCAAATGACGAAAGTATTCTCGTTTCGAACAAGTCGAGTCGAAAAAAATATCGTAACGAAAAAAGAACCATGTCAAGACTTGAGAAGTGAAATTAAAGACTGTCGGGTTGAATCAAATTGTTCGAATAATATCTTTTTGTTAAATCGGATAAAAATTAGGAATATAGAATTAGGAAATCTTGTATCGTTTCTCAAATTTTCTTTTTTTTCGCTTCAGGCTGATTTAAACGGAAAATAGATTTTCACACCTGTTTATATGAAAACAGGTGTTTTTGACAGGGTAGAATTTTTTTTTTTTTTCTCAGACCAATTACACATTTTTTTGATGAAATTCAGCTCGGCAAAATCCTCGCGAAGCTTTCACCCATTCCGTTTCAACACTTTTCTGTAGAGACTGTACACTCGATACATCCTTAATTTGATTCGCAGAGCTGGTCATACGCACGCCCCGTTTGACATCCGATTTACGAAAGCAGGCACTCGGCTCAGTTCATGCATGAAGCTTAAAAATTGCCGGCATAGATGGCTTGCCGAAAAATACAATTTCTTTTCATCAATTTTCTTTTCTCTCGCGGGAGAAGCGCGCGGCTCCGCCGTACGTTTCTTTCTTGCGTTTTTACCCCGCAATCGTTCCGTCAAAGTCATTTGTTTTTTTTTTTTTTTTTTTTTTTATTATATTCTTATTTTTTCTTAATCTCTTCAATATTCCTTCCCCTTATAACGCTGAGGTATCGAACTGAGGATAAAACCGGAGTAAAAATGAGAGCAAAAAATATACGATATAAGGTAAAAGAATTCGCGCAGAGCCGCGCTTTCGATCGACCGAAGTCGATGGTGAATTTATTCGTTGGTTGGTTTTAAATTTGGTAGGCCTGTCAAGAACGTACGTGACTCTCGTCCGAATACCGGGTTATTGCATATGGACGGACTGAAATGATGGAGGCGATTTAAATCCCGATTTTGAGATGGCAGCCGATCCTCGGTAAGCCAAACCGACTTATTTTGAGAAGAAAAAAAAATTTCGCCCCATTTAATTTCCGCTCTTCAATTCTCCACATATATTCCAATTCTCATTTTGATTCGGAAAATATTTACAGGCGATTCACGTTTACGTGATTAATCGTTTCAGATAGCTGCATTTTTTTTTTCCTTCGTATTTTTTTTTTATTGATTCGTCTTTTCGTTTTGCAGATATTTTTTTGGTTAAAAATTTTTTCAATCATTTTCAACGCACGAAATCTTTTCGGATCGGTATTGTGTACGAGAAAAAATATGAAGGTCTTATTCAACTCGAGGTTTTAGCAATATGTAATATGCAGAAGTAAAAAATTTTTCGATTTTCAAATTCGAGAATTGCCAATCGTTCGATGCAAATTTTGTTATATTATACCTACAGTGCATTTGAGAGGGCTTGGTCAGACGAAAATTGATATTTTGAAATAATTTTATTATAGGATGAATCCACGTTTACTATTTATCAAATTAAGATATTCGTAAACTAGCGGAATTGAAAACGCTGGAATTATAAATGCAAAAGCTTACAAGATATGATCGATGCTTTATTGCGAATAGTCTGAAAATTATTTACCCTTACCGACCGAGCAAACTCACCCTTTTTCTTTTTATATTAAATAAACAAATGAACAAACACGTTTTTAACGATTTTCAGGATATGTGTAACTTTCCTGAATTGTGCTGAAAAAAAAAGCGATGCACCGTCGAAATTTTAACTCTTTCTGTTCACTCGTTCATTCAATACGGGAGGAAAAAGAGCGAATCAGCTCGGTCGGTAAGAGTAAAAGTACTGCGTAACCTTAAAAATCTAATAATTTGAGAAATATTCGTGTTGCCGTTACGTCTCAGCCGGTATCGCGGAGGGAACGCTGCCGCAATTACCGGCTGAGACGTAACGGTACGATTGTCTCGTAATAAAACATAGAATATCGTCGACATTTTGCTGACCAACCTCTTTGATTCAAATTCGCCCGCATGCAGGCGGTTTGCATTGTGCAATTGCAGTTTCCCCGCATATTTCCGATCCGCCATTTCTTGATTCCGGTTATTGGTGGGAAGGAAATAAAGGAATTTGATTCGCGATTCCTACGCGGGTACAAATACACATACATATGTATAATCTGGGGATGCCCCGATCTCTCCGGCAGCTTTTATTCCTCAGGCAAACCCGAACGAAGCAGAAACCTAAACCAAGCGAGTCCGGTATGATCCGGCAGATGCGAGGCTGTCCAATCGTACCAACGGCATCTCATACATTCCCAATTCATTCCCTCCCCCTTTTCTTCTCACTCGTTCTCTTTCTCTTCTCGTTATCCTTCCTCGCCTTCGGTCACCGCCGTTTATTATATATATATGTATATGTATAATACAAGTGTACGAATTTTTTTTTTTTTTTTTCTTTTTTCCTTTTCTCCGCGCCCTCTTCTTTTTTTTCTTCCTCTCTCTCTCTCTCTCTCTCTCTCTCTCTCTTTCTCTTCTTTTTATCTTTCAACCTCGTTCTCGGCTCTTCTGCAGCCGCTTTTTTCATACCATTAATTCCTTTCTGGGTCATGCTTCTTTCGACTGGATTACCACTAGACACGTCAGAAACCCCGAGAATGGTAATAGATCATGCCGGCTTCGTTCTTTTCGCCCTGCTTATTCCTCGTTTTTCTCATTTCTCTGCCGCTCCTTTCCATCTCGCTCACTTTTCTTCCAATTCAAAACCGAAACGTGTGAGGAAAAAGAGGAGAGGCGGGGATATGACGTGAAAGTGAAAACGGAAAGAGATGAAAAAAAAAAAAAACTGCAAATACGGAAGATCGAACTTTTCACTCTTTCTATAATAATCGTTTCCTGTGAAATAATTTTCTTTGATCTTCTTCAATTCATGAGTGTCATATTATCGAAGAAAATGAAAATATTTAGTGTATTCATAAGATACACCGATGTTTGACATTATTTTTCCAGAAATTAGCTGTTGATTAAATTATTAGAAATAATTTTTATCACATTTTTTGTATCGGCCATCGTAGATGTTACGATAAAGAGCGCATTCGCAAAATTTATTTATAACTGACGATTCGACGAGATGCTTCGTAATGAAAAAAAAAAAAACAAACATTTTGTCGGCGACAGAAAAAACGAAGAAAAAACAAAGCTGCATTGGAACAAAATTAAATCCAATAAGCCTGCGTTTATAGTGTCTATGATCTCGGAATTCTTTTCCTCACCAATCCAAACCCATATAATATTAATTCCTGCAGCAGAGAGAGAGCAGAATTCAAAATTCTCACCAATATAACTTCGCGAGTGTAATTTACGAGGGATAAATCATCCCCTCGCGATATAAACGTGGTTTATCGTTATTCACACGTGGCGTAAAACCGAAAACGCATAACACCTTGTATAACGTTGTTGGGAAAATAGGGAATGTATGTATATATATGTATATATATATGGGTATTCCGGGCGAATATTTTTAATTTTTAGGCTAGAAAATTTCGATATCCGATACAAGATTTTTGAGAATTATTTGTGACTTTAAACGAGGTACGTCGAAAGACATGTTGGTATATAAAAATCATGGGTGAAACAAATTTACTAAAAAAAAAAATCCGACACAAATCCGAGTGCTTTTTAGGGTAGGAACAACAGTATAAAAAATCATGGATCATATCCATGAGATCGAGGGTCAGGCCTTGGTCGATTTGGCATGGAATGCCTCATATCTATAATATAGCACATACAGAGTGAATTGCCAACGACCGAATGACCCGTTGTCTGTTTCGATTTAACGCGCATGCGCTACGAACCGAGAGCAACTGTTTAATACCTACCAGGTTGACCAACGGTCACGAACGTAACCTCAAAAATTTTCTGAAGTACAAGGTTTCTCTTCGAACAGAGTAAACAAGCGATTGATCACTCTTTTGGAGCGACACTAGACACTTTGCCGCAAAGAATGAATATTTTCACTCCGATGTACGGAGTGGTTTATATCGTAGTCTAACCGTCACTCCAGAAAGAGCTGAACCGTGACGAATAGAGACGTTTTCCCTTTGCGAATAAACTGGTGCTCTGAATCACGATAGATAAATTTTATTTGAAAAACAACAGATTTTGGCTACGCGCAACTATTCTTTATTTAATATCTATTATTGGCTACGTTATTGGCAAGAAAAACTCGACTACGTAATTGTTTTCCAAAAGTGAGGTTATGAGACTTCAAATTCACGAAAAATTGATAAATTCTTTGGAAACTTTTATCTTACAATTTAATAGCGTTACTCTGCATCGTCATTTGATGGTTATCATCCATTTCCCTGTTTACGGGATTAATCGAAGGATGCACGTATTTTTTAAGAAGCTTCGAGCCAGATTGAAAACATTCACTTGAATTTGGCTTCAGATATCTGCTATGCGTAAAGCAAAACTTTACTATCAAGGAGTGAAAATGAGAGCATGAAAAGCAAAAATGACATTATAAAATAGTGCAGACGTTACTCGAACGGCGTGAAAACGTCAATCGCGAAATCAGAGGAAGTTTCCTTTAATCTATTATACTTAGATTCGAGCAGTTTTCATTACCGTTTGGAGTGAATTATCGCTCCGAAACATTTAGAGAGTATTAGAGGTACACAGCGATGAACGCTCGTTCGAACTTATGACGGTTGGCCAACCTGGCGAGCATCTGTTTTCAAATTGTAGCGCATGCGCGTCAAATTCTCGTAAACAACGGAGCATTCGGTCGTCAGAAATTCACTCTAAATAAAATAAATACAGAGAATAATTGAACGGAGGTGAACAATCGCGATTGAAATTGAAATCGAAATCGGAATCGAAATCGAAATAGGTAGCGTTAATTAATTTTCACCACAAAGCAAAGGAGAGAGAGAGAGAGAGAGAGAGAGAGAGAGAGGGAACCGCAAGTCCTAATACAGATTTCTGTTAACAGGGTGCAATTAAAGACGAGTTGATTGGAATCAACAATTAGCATTTATACTGAACTTTGGGGTGGTTGGGGGTTGGGGGTTGGGAGGGGGAGGGGGAGGGGGGGGGAGGTAATTTCGGCGTCCTCTGATTTCTCGAGGTAAATCGTCCCTTCGACCTGCACCTTCTTCATTCCCCGCACCTGCCGCTTCGAGTGGGGTGGAAGGAATCAACCCTCGTCGAAACTCGGCGATCCCACGTCAGACAGAATCACCTAGCATCGATCTTTCTATCAAATTCACCCGACATTCCCTTTCCTCCCTTACCCTCCGATTCCCGACTTCGCCGATCTGCACGTCCTGCACCGAATCCCACGTAGCCACCCACACACACACCGTGAAGGCTTATTATTATTTGAACCAAAAATATCACCCCTCGTATCTTCAAACCCCGTCCTATATATGTCCGTGGGCGTTGTAAACAAATTCCTCGAATTTTCCCACGCGATCTAGGTTTTAATATCGGTTTTTTTTTTTTTTTTTTTTTTCTTTTCGTTTTTTCCTACTTCTCATTTCTCTTCTCACTCCCTTTTCTTATCTCTTTCTCTTTCTATCCTAGCTGCAACGCCTCTTGCATACCTTATCTCGTGATATATTTCGGGCTGTTATATCAAAGCGATAAATAAATCGCCAAATGTGTATCGTGATAAAATTCAAATAAATTTTTTTCAAAAATTACGAATATGTGAGAAAATAAAGAATATGAAAATTGTGGTTTTTGAGACAGGACGAAAATATAACCGAAATACTTTTATTGATAAACTTATTACGTTAAATACTCAACACGTTAAATTCTGAAAATTATGCTCACAATGGGTGCTTTATGTAAATAGTCTAAACTTTATTCAAAAAACATTATTAGTACACCTAACGTGGCGTAAAAGGATATTTAATCTGAGAGCTAAAAATTGAGATCGCATCGCGTAATTCGTACAAAATTTACGCGAAACTTGTATGAATTTATAATTTATAAGTTTTCTATGATAAATAACTGAATTAATAGAAATTATTAACCTTTTTTCACGTCTGAAAAAGTGTCCATTTATGATATCACCTTAAGTGTGATTAACTAAACGATTAAGTTTGGTGGAAAATTATCAAAGGTACTGGAAAACTGAGAAGGTGAATGATTGAATGGATTTTTTCAAGTTCTTGATATCTCCGACAAAATTTAGATGGCATACGAATTACATAAATTAACGAGTTTAGATTTTGAATCGTATCGGAATTAGTGATTATTTGAAATTTATTCTGCTTATCATACGTGTAAAATTTTCTTGAATAATATCGGAAATCGCATCGATGTGAAAACAATGTCGACATTTATAAAGAATCGCACAACCGCAATTATGAAACAACAAACAACCAATATGGTTCAATTTTTAGAAAGCCCGATGAATCAAAAAAAGACGAGAAATTTTTTTTTTTTTACCTCCGATAAAGAATTGCACAAAAATCTATAGAACTGATTTTCACAGTTACAGTTTATTAAATCAATTAAAAATCTCAAAATGCTCGCGATCAGCTTTTTGAAATTTTGTAGGCGAAATAAAATTCTCTGAAAAAAAATAAATAAATCACGCAAAAGTTCGTGAGGCAAAAAAATTTCACAGACGCGAGCAGAAGAACGGATTTGTAGGATTTTGAAAATAAAACATCAAAGTGATTCTAAGAATCATAATAATTTATTACGGATTTAGGAAAAGGGTCTGTAAAAAACGCCGACTCCTTATCCCACCCACCCCCAAAAAAAAAACTAACAAAAAATCCGAAGAATATCAAACGCGACATTTGTCATGCATCCCCCCCTCTATTCCGAAACTCTGTGATCTGCGGTTTTTCGGTTGGTTACCCTTGTCCGTTAGTCGAAGGTATATACGCGTATGTATCATGTAGGTACCGAAGCAGATACAAGCCATAAACATGTATGCAGACAGGTGTGTACATAGCGGCGAACCAGTCGGTCGGTGTATAATTCGAGCCCTTCGGGGGAGGGGTGGACGTTGAGCAGGCACGCTTATTTCAAGGGTCAACAATATTCAACTCTATTCTCGAAATCCCCAAGGCGTGTGCATGCCTGCACACAAAACATCGCTCACGATTTGACGCATGTTTGCTCTCCGGTGCAGCCGAGTGCATCGGCTCCGAATTTAAGGATCGGAGGGAAGTACAGTGTGGTGAAAAATTTGTCGATTCGAAAACATGGCGGAACGAGAATCAAGTTGAATCTGGTTCAGGAAAGTCTCTGCGATGCGGATAAGAAATTTTTTAACCGTTTGAATGTTTTTTTTTTTTTTTTTTTTTTTTTTTAGGGTCACCGATTGCGAATCCGCTACAAGATTCGCAGAAATTCAATATGGCGGCGAAAAATTTAGAAAATTTTGGAACTTTGATGAAAATGATTACACACGTTCACTGTCTGAAATAAAGAATAAGATTTATCGAGAATAACGTGTGTATACCTGGGAACTATATCAGATTCGTGATATAATAAATAAAAAAAACTCGAAAATCCATAAGTGCACATTTTTCATCGATATTTAATCAGTGACCCCGAAAACTACCGAGTGAAAACTTTTAAGGATATTCGAGTCGAAGATTTGAAATTCGGTGTCCGCCATCTTGAGTCCGTCATTTTGAATTTTGAAAGTCTGAGTTCGGATTCGTAATCAGCGACCCGAAAAACCCCCCATGTGTCATTTTCGGCAAAATTCTACAATTTCCTACATTTTTCGCCGCCATCTTGAATCCGCAATTTTGAATTTTGAAAATCTGAGTTCGGATTCGTAACCAACGACCCGAAAAGCCCAGTTTCACTGAATCTCAAGTTATTTCCTCGGATAGATTCTTCAAAAGTGAATTTTTTCCGAAAAAAACGTAATTTTTTTAGTTTGCTTATTTATAAACCTTACATTACGAACAATTATGCTAATTAGACTGTATTTTCTATGTTCGTTCATTACTAAAGTAACTAAAAAGTGCAAACAACCGGATCTTAATACGCAAAAAAAGTAAGCAACTTGGAAAAATTTGAAAAAATCGCGGTCAACACTAAGCTCTAAACTTTTTTTTCTCTTTCACGTTAGCGTGGAATATATTCTTGTGGAAATGATTTTTGTAGATTTGAGCCTCGTCTTTTGATTCTACACAATCGTCCCATTGCTAATAAATGTCGATATACTCGTCTAAGGTATCAAATAATATTTACAGATATACAAAGGTGGGCGTCTGAGAAAGCTTGCGAGATTCGAAGTAACGAGTCGGTATCCGAAGGGCGTCGATTCGATTTCTCTTCGCAAATTAGGTTCTCTGAGTATCGGAGTATGAGAAAAGAAACGAGGAGAACGAGCTTTTTTGGTTTCTCGTTTCACGTTGAATTTCCCACCGCTCGTTACGCAACGCGTTTCACAATTCGACAGTCTCAAATTACGGCAACATTTTTCATGCTTCTGATAAAACAGAGTCCAAACGTGAGTTCTCATAGATATAAAAATCCTTCCCAATTACACGTGCGAGATTCCATCCGAACCCAACCAAAGCCTGATACTCGCCATTTTTCAGTTCGTTCAAAATTTCTTCCGCAATTATCCCAACTCTGAAACGTTGCGCCGATTATTTTCAGATCTTTCATACAACTGGTTAATCATTCACAAATGTTGAGAGTGATTTTGAAAAGAAATTTTTTCTCAAATTCTCTAGAAACTATTTTCTATTCCAAATATTTCAAAATCGGGTCCAAAATTTTAATAAAAGATCCTTTTTAAAATGATTTTAAACATTTATGACTAATTCAACAGTTGAACAAGGAATGTGAAAAAATTCAGGATATTGTTTCAGAATCGGGAAAATTGCAGCAAATTTGTTGAACAAAATCAGAAATTTTCAGGGTCAGACGTCGGTCGGATTTACATGAAATTTCCCATATACAATGATTTTTAGATCCAGCCTAAAAGATGCCTCATTAAGCCACGTGACTCTATCCAGATTAATAACCTGTAAAAAATTGCACTCGTTCAAGTTTCCGCTCCTAATATTTCAAAATAATCTTACGGGTACATTTTGAAAATTAGACTGGCATCGTTTTGACATAAATAACAATGAATTTGTTTCAGCAGATATTGGTAGGTCGATTTCGCTCTACGATTTTGAACAGAACTTACAAAAAGTTCTGATTTTGTTTCGTGGTCATGGCTTCTGAATAACGGGCGTAAAAAAGTCGGTACAATTTTTAACGACATTTCAATCATCTACACGATTATTTTTACGCAAACCCGTAACGAATATATATATATATATATATATATATATGTATTCTCCACGTGTCGTTTGAATAAAAATAAAATAATCACATGCCACGAAGCACCTTTCAAAATCGAAAAAATCCTCTACTTCCAAAATCAGAAAAACAAAAACACAAACAAGAAAAGGAAAGGATAGCGTCAGGAACAAACGTGACGAGGTTATATATTCGATTAGAAATTTTTTGTGTTTTTCAGCAAACATATTTTCTCTCTTCTTCATCGAGAGGGTTTTTTTTTTTTTTTTTTTTTGTTCAGTTCGTTCGGCAAAAAGTAACGTTTAGACCTTGTTCCGGTAAAAATTAAAAACAAATCTAACAGGTTTCCCTTATTTGAAACAGTCCAATCAGCATCTGGTCAGCCCCGATTATTTCCGCAACCATCTGGGAGAACTTGTTCCGTAGAAACGGAAAAAAAAAAATAAAAAAAAACGTTCGACTTGGAATCGCGAAGGCGATAACCGTGACGCATATATATGCGGCATGTAAAAATTACCTCCCTCCTCAGTTATCCGTCAAAGTTTCGCCCCCCTCCCCGATTCTAGACTAACCCCCTCGTCCGTCCCTTCCTGACGAAAATCCGTATAACCTCGAAAGATTTGAGAAGTTTTTCCCTATCAATTTCAGTGAGGATTTTTCTCTGCCAGCCAACCGGTGTACCAACGTATTCCCCACATATATATATATAACCTGCGCACAACTGGCTAAGATTAAAAAACTTTCTCGCCAAATGCAATTACAGATATATAATATATATATATATACATATATACATATACGGTGTGTGCTTGTGTGGGTTTTGATGTAAACGTTTTCAGCAAACGTTGAGATTTCTCCCTTCTCCGATGACGATTGATCGACGAGAAAAAGAGGTGAAAATTTACAACGCAATTTATACACGTGAAACGTTTGTATTCGAGGACTATTTTCTTGTTTTTTTTTTTTTTTCTTTCAGTTTAGAAAATTTGATATCTCAAGCTTTTTCATCGTATTTCAAACGAATAACAAATCTTCAGACGTACTCTCTCTCTCTCTCTCTCTCTCTATGGGAATGAAAAAACAAAATAATTAGTTACAAAAAGATTTGCAAGACACGAAATAAAATGATAGACAAAGAGAGAGAGAGAGAGAGAGAGAGAGAAATTATCTCGTCGCATCTCGAGCTTCCTGCCGGGTGTTGTTATATTTACTTACTTTTTTTTTTTTCATTTTTTTATCTTGCCGCAAAAACGTGACAGAAACGCGAGAAGCTGTACATTAGAGGAGAAAAAAAAAAAAAAAAAGAAAAGAACACGAAGGAAAAAAAGAGGTTGAAAAAAATGAAAAGAATAGGTTATACGTGAGATTACGAATTCTTGGTGTTTTTTTTTTTTTTTTTTTTTTTTTTTTTTTTCAGTATCGTTACACTATTCCTCCTCTCATATCTGTTCCGTAGCGGTTTTTTTTTTTTTTTGTTCGTTTTAACTGAGCTCTTTTCCCTACACGTGTATCTCGCTTTACATTATTTCGCGTAAAAATATCCAGGCGGTATAAAAATGTTGCGTGAATTTACAACGAGTGTCTTTTTGTGACTTTACGTGTGTGCGTGCGTGCGTGCGTGCGTGCGTAGATACAATCGCTAGAATATTTCGGCAGTTACGGGCATCCCCTAGAATATTGTGTAGGTATTCGACTAGGGAGACCCAAGACGGGGGCTGACGTTATGCATCGCAAATTCTCCGCGGCGGGTGAAAAGTGGCGATAAATGATGCCGGAGCGGTAGCGGAATTCGGTTGAATACGTAATACGATCTGTGTGCATGTGTGCGTGCGTGAAAAAATATGCCTGCCTTGCAAAAACAACAACAAATACTGCACACACGCACACGCACACACACACACACACATATATACATACACGGGGTATTTCACGCCAAATCGACCCGGATCTACGATCCTCGACCTTTTTGTATGATTGTTTCGACTTTCGCGTTGAGCAATAATTTTTGTTTTTTTTTTTTTTTTTTTTTTTGGCGTAATGTTTCGAATCCATTCGAACTAGGCTAAAATTTTTGAAAACGACTATTTACAGACGCAATTTGAATATTTGAAGGAGTTTTGAAAAATTATTCGACAGATGTGAAAAGTTTTTGAGCCTTGAGCCAGATCAGTGGCTCGGTGTTTCCTTGTTATTTTTTTCCGGCTCGTTTTGAACATAAAATTGAGACATAAGAAAAAAAAAAAAAAATTTGATCGAAGAATCGGTCTACTGTGATGGATAGCTGCTCAAACATTTTCTTTATACGTGACATCGGATATATTTTTCGAAATTAACTCAGATTTTTCAATTGCGTTGATCAGTGTTGATGTTTTCAAAAATTTTAGCTACTTACGATGTATTCAAAAAATTTGTACGATAAGGATTCGTATTTTCGACGGTCAGAACAGCGATATAAAAAATCGAACGTCAAATGGGACAGGTCAAGGATCGGATATCGTCGCAGAAGATGAACGATTGGGTTTTAAAGATTATGCATACCTGCAACAATCCGTTCCGAATTAAGAAAATATGTTTCTAATTTGCGGCAAAGAACGTTTATGATCGTTAATTTTTTTTTTCTATGTACAAGCATAATATGGAATAGTTTAAACTGTGTTCAAAAATGATGAGATTTTTCTTTTATTTAATCATTATATTAGCAACGTCGGGACCTTTTGATACCGTTTGTTCGAAATAACTAACTCGTAGGCAGAATTGGGCAGCAGAAATTACTTTCGTCATTTCATTACCCGTAAATTACAATTACTGTGAATAACTGTAATATTTAGTAACTAATTACAATTGCGGGAAATAATCATAAATTTTGATTTACCAATTACAGTTAGTATAAACAATTGTAATTTTATGATTATCAACTACAATTACTCGAAATAATTGTAACTTTTTTGTTGTCAATTAAAATTACTTGAAAAAATTGTAATTTTTTTGCTACTAATT
This sequence comes from Neodiprion pinetum, assembly GCF_021155775.2. Taxonomy (NCBI): domain Eukaryota; kingdom Metazoa; phylum Arthropoda; class Insecta; order Hymenoptera; family Diprionidae; genus Neodiprion; species Neodiprion pinetum. Next base: position 32,059,270 of record NC_060236.1, on the reverse strand, counting down.
ACAATTACTTGGAACAATTGTAATTTTTCTGTTATCCATTACAATTAATGGAAATGATTATGTTTTTTTTTCAAATTTCAATTGTTTTTCATAATTTATTTAAACAAATTACCTTTGGAAACGTAATGTCGAATTCTCAACATAATTTCAAATTCCGAAAACATCGGGAACTTCATGGAGCTTACGTATTCACATTGACTGGTCAAGCAAATTATTTAAACAAATTAATTTTTCAAAGTAATGTGAAATCCTTGATCAGCTACCCAAAAAACTTTGGTAACCATAGCCCATTCACATATTGACTGTAAAAGACTCGTTCCGATCACACCATTTGAATACTCCAAAAACGGAGTAAGTTTATTTGTCTATTTGTTATTATTTCACAGGAATAACGTTAGAGAAAAAAATTCAATTGGACCACATCGTGTGGTTTACAATTACTCAAAAGAATTTTAATAATGTCTGATTTAATTACAATCACTGAGGATAATTGAAATGATTTCTGATTAAATTCCAATCACTGAAAGTAATTTTGATAAACTTTGATTAAATTCAAATTACTCAATGTAATTTTAATGAAATCCAATTCAATTACAATTACTGGAAATAATTTCGATGGACTCTGAGTCAAATACAATTATCAAAAGTAATTTCACTGAACTCCGATTCAATTATTATTACTGAAAATAATTTTAATGAAATTCAATGTCGATAAAAATTATCCTTAGTGATTTGTAATTGTTAATTTTTTATTACAATTTTGCCCAACACTGCTCGTAGGAGACCTTCTGAAAAAAAAAAAAAACAAAAAAAGAAACGCAACCTAAATCAGTAAAATTTTATCACACGTTAATTGAATCGCAAAAAATCGCATTGAACGAGGCGTCTTTTATACCTAATTTAGTGAAAAATCCATAGACTTTGGGTGTTTGTTTATTTTTCGAAGTGTATAAAAAAAAAAAAAAAAAATAATTGAAAATTCCCCCAAGTCTTAAACAGTCCGATGTATATAATTCGCCCTAATTCTTTATTTTTTTTTTTTATTTCTTTTTCACTTCAACTTTTACATCACACAGCGCAGGGGAAAGCCTCGGTATTTACTTGTCGCGTAAATATAAACACAAAGCGGTAGGAGCGGAGAAGTTGAGTGGAAGAATGGGGCGCGAGCATCGGGGAACAGGAAGAGGAGGCTGAAGGGATCTGAGGGGTTGAAAAGCGGAAAAGAAGGGAGGAAAAATACTTCATACATATATAATAATGCTCGCGTGTATCTCTCATACATATCTTACGCACGCGTATAAAAGTGTGCCTACTCACACCCTGACATTTCTTTTATTTCCTTCTCTCTCTCTCTCTCTCTCTATCTCTGTCACAGTCACGTGTCGCTCTCCAAAGAAGCTCGTTTTATACTGCACCGTATACGATCTACGTATGATTTATTCCGCTGCTGCACTTTAAACGATAGGTTGTCATATAGGTATACAATACAATAAAACATCCATATATATTTTACATACAAGATACGTGTATAGATAATAGCAAATATTCGCGTTTTTTTTTCCTGCAACTGTTTGCCACGCATTAGTGTTTGCTATCTTCGGAATATTGAGTTTGATTCGGTTTTGTTTGTTTTTTTTTTTTTTTTTTTTATTTGTTTATTTATTTTTTTTTTTTTTTCTATCCTCATCGAATACATTGAAGAGAAGAAAAACAAAATTCTACGTGTAAAAAACGAGGAGCAATTCTGTACGTAGCGTGATATTTAATGTTTATATACATATAATACGAGTGAAATAACAAGGTTCGGCCCAATTAGTCGAAAATAAGCTTTGTTTGCTTTCAATTGGGTTTTCTGTCTACATTCTGCCGAATCGACGCATTTGTGTTTTCACTTGATCGATCATTTTGTTCGACGAATATTAAATCGAAAACATTTCGAACTGAAATTTTTTCAGGTATTCTAACCGTAAAAGAAAATATCGACCTAATTTTTTATTGTTGGGTTGCAATAAAAAAAAAAAAAAAAAAAAAAAACGTATCCAATTGCGAGTAGAAAGAGAATGAATGAAAATGGAGTCAAATAATTCGAACAGTCAGTTTGCAATAATTCAGTTAGTAATCGACAAACCTTACTTCGTAAATTAAAATTACAACTGCTCCGATTCGGTGAAATTTTTTTGCTACTTTCGAGTGAATCTGATTTTAACCTAAGAAAAAAATTCCTATACAAATTATAACTAGATTAAGGTAACGAGTAGTAAATACTCTTTGTAACATCGAGGCGTCGAGTATATCACGAAACGTTTCGCATATATATACTAAGTGTATCGGAGTTGTTGTGATTGACGTCGAATCGACGAGTCGAAACATCTCGGCAGAGTTTTGCGCATGCGCGAACCGAGACGGAATCGAAAAGCGAAGTGCCGATAGCGAGCATCGGTTTAGTCTGAGTCTGACCTGCCAGAGAGCAGCACGTGAGTTTCACGGTTACCTCGAAAATCGTTCACGCGGCCATTTGCGATGTTTGTACTAGTCGCGAAGAAGTGACGTATTGAAAATCTGCTCGAAACGCAGCGATGCTAAAAACCGAAAGCGCGTAAGCTTCTTAAACACAAAAACAAATCGTTATCGAAAATATGATTGATCAAAAATTTCGAGTACTAATTTTTTCCGATCAACCGATCGATCCACCCTGGTTCTAATCAGTCGTTTTTTTTTTTTTTTTTTGTACAATCAATCGATTGGCGTGTAGAAAAATCGTATTTTCGATTTATCGGTTATTATCACACTCGTAACGCGCAGGTTTATCCCAAGAACGTAACAACTGTTTAATTTCGCGCGGATGCAGCTGTGGGACAGCTTTCAAATTGAAGAGAGAAGGGACGAGGGAATGGGGTTATTTAATTGCGAGTTGGCCGTGTCCCGTGGCGATTCCGAGGGTTAGGAGAAAGCCACGGGATGTCGGGATATGAAATTTCGAATTTTAAACAACCCGCGGGGCAACTTGAAGTAGAATTTGGTCGCGATACTCTCTGATTTGATTTGTGACTGACTTGATTGGGCTGAGACTCGATTTCGAGTTTAGAACTCATGTACTTTCGGATGTGATGTATTCTCTGCATTACTTCACGGTTGTAGTCAATCAATTGTTTTAGAAGCGTAGATTTTACCGATTTTTATGACCAGGAAATTAGAGCTGAATAAAAAAAAAATATTGGATGCCTCGTTATCAAAATCGAGTGAGAAAATACAAAATTGTCATTTCCTACGGAATTACTATGTTATATTTCTCTAAAATACGGATCGTTATTCGATCTTCGGAAAAATAATTTCTACCTCTTTTCTTGTTCCAGGATTTCCGGTTTCGCGATTGAGAAATATTTTTATTGGGAGTACTGGATTCGGTTCTCGATGTTTTTGAAGGCAGCTTGGTTGAGTTAAAAACGGATGAAAGAAAAAAGTGATCGACTTTCACGCCTCATCCCACAGCCTATGTTAAACGACTGAATAATCAATAATTGAAATCTACGTGAAAACGTTAAATCGAAGACACGTCATTCTCGTAATTCAGGATGATGCAAATCGGAAAAAAATTGAGTACAAGTGATTGAAGTGAAGTGAAAAAAAAAAACAAAATTTCTTATTTGTTTCGACATTTTTACTTCATTTTGGCTAAAAAATTTATTCTAATCGAAACGTGTACACGAATAATGAAATTATTTCGGACTGCATGATATATTTGATCAATGATTCTCTGTTTATTTATTTTTTTGAACCCGCTCACAACGTTAAACACAATATCAGAAAATTATCTATAAAACTTGTAACAGTAGAAATCAATACACGATTTATTTGACTGAAAACAGTTATTTTTATTTCAAAATCAAGGACGTAGAATACGTTTATTCGAAAAATTAGGTCATCGAATCGAGCAAATAACAAGTAAAAAAAAAAAATCTAATATAATAAAACTCAAGTGCTATGATTGAATACCCAGCAGTGAATGAGAATTTAACATCAAGGTCGTGGATACACGGTGATGGTAAGAAATTGAAAGAAATCGTGACAAACGGTTATCCGCCATCATGATTTTAAGATCGATAATTTACAACAAGTGAAAATTGGATCGCTTGGAAGCGGCAAAGCGAGACAATAAAGTGCTGCGGCATATATTTTCGCATATAAAATTCGTGTTAAGATGACAGCTTTTCAAGCTTTAATTACAACATTGTTCGCGATACAGTGGGGAATTGATTTAAACAAATTAACAACGCTCACTGGAACGGCGTCAGTTGTGGCGAACGCTCAGCTGATCTGGACACCGATTTACGTCGGTGGATCGAGTAAGTATTTGTTTATTTACTTACCGATTTTTTCGAATGAAAATCATATTTCTTTTATCCGATATAATATACGGTGTTTTGTTGATCTATCGATCAATCGCTTCAATTTTCAACGCTCCAAGAGTATATAATTTATATCAAACGTATGTTACATCTACTGTCGATTTTACAATGTAAAATATTTTTGGTCGAATCGTCGTTCTTGTACAGAGAAAAATGGAGAATATGCATGTAAAATTATGTTTAGATATGAATTCAAAAAAGGTGGTACAGAAAAAAGTATTTACGCAGCTATATTAAACAAATTCATTCTTCTCGAAGAATGTGAAACGATTTGATAGATGTTTTTATTAACAAGGAGATTTAATAGAAGATATAAAATACTAGAAGATACAAGTGATCGGGCGTACGATAAAATCAATCAGAGTGGAAATAGTCTCCACCCAAGAACATTATAGAGAAAGGTTTGTGTCTTGTCTAACTGTCGGTAAGTGTCGGTATGGTAATCTGTATCGAAAACTCTCTCCTTGTGCACCTACTAAGATAGATTTATTATTTATTCCACTCGTATAATTATGTTAGTGATTTTGATGACACGGATCAGAAATGATTAATTAACCAATTAACAATTGTTCTTCAATTACGAGAAATTGAATCCATTCTGTCATGCAGTTGCGAGTTCATCTTTCTTCGTCGTATCAAAATTTGAATACAAAATTTGGATATAATCGTGTGAAGGAACGAGATTAGGAAAAAAAAAATCCAAAAAAAAAAAAAGTAAAAAATACCTACAAGGGTGTAGAGATAATCTGGAGAAAGTTCACTGGAAGTCGAGAGAAAGGGGATGAAATAAGAAGGGCGATATCCTCAGTTTCTTGCGTCGAGTTTTTCGTATACATATGTAAACCTACTGCAGAATCCTAAAGATTTCGGGAGGGGGGGTGGGGGTGGTACAAACAGCCCGGGAGGTCAGGCGAAGGCAAAAGGTATAACCGGCATAATTCGGCAGGGTTGATTCGACACACCGGCTTATGTGTAAAAACACATACATATATACACATACACATGTATATACACAAGACGGGATGGAAGTTATTCGTTCCTATTTGTTTGTCGTCAGAGGCAGACGTCGTCGTTGGACGTAGGCAGACGTGGGCTAATTAACAGAGCTTAACGAGGGACTGAGAGAGAGAGAGAGAGAGAGAGAGCGTGGGTGGGTGGAGGATGTGGAGAGGGATGAAAAGAGAGATACGAAGGTGACGGTTCCACCGGTCGATATCAGACGGGGTCGGTCGCGGGTCGTGACTAATTGTGAAGGTTGACTTGGTTTAGTTCTCGCATTTAACCCTCCCCCACCCCTAACCTCCACCCTCCCACCCGACCAAAGTCGCGTAATATCCTGACATTAGGGGCGCGCGTGTATACAAAACTCACCCCCTCCCCCTCCATTTCCGGCGCTCAAGCGACCACCCTGCACGTCACTCAAAACGCTCTCTCTCTCTCTCTTGTTTCAAGTTTTTGCTTTTTTTTTTTTTTTTTTTTCGTTTGTTTCACCCCCGCGCTCAAGGAGAACCACAAACCCACGTTTTTTCTTTTTACAGGGAAAACAAACGTATTATACGTCTGATGGGTTTGCCGAAGCGGGAGAATAATACACAGGTACACGTATACAGCAGGGTTAACATGTGACGTGAACGGAATTATTTGGTACTTTTGCGATTGAAGAGAAACCATAAATGTGTCAACGTTCGATGGGATATTGTGACAAGGTTGTCGGGTGCAAATTCGTGTGGTTTTTTTTTTTTTTTTTTTCTTCCTTCTTTTTCTACATTCCAATTCCATTTTTCTCCCGTCACTTATGCGACGCGGACTTTCGGGCGAAGTCCGTCGAGTCGGTGAAATGGGGGGGGAAAAAAAAAAAATTTCCCGAGAGTTGGGGAAAATGTAATCAAGGTGTTTTTCTGATCGTTAGGAAGCGCGCCCGGAACGGTTGTCGGTTCGTCTTTCTATCGCGTCCTGCTCACTGGGGTATAATTGATGAGGTTAAATTCGTTCTGAAAATTAAATCCACACCGGGCAGCTGGTGAAAAAAAATGCGGATATTGTGAAAAAAAAAAAAAAAAAAACCTATTCAAATATCCGCTTCTATCGTCTCTCTCGTTTTCTTTTTTTCTTTTTTTTTTTTTTTAGTAATTTACTTTTTCTAATTCTCGTGAACCCGGAATGAGAAAGGGGTCGAAATATTATTTCTCTTTTTTTCTCTCTATCCGATTATCGCAAGCCGTGTGAGCATGGACGGCTGCAGCAAAGCTGCTGCGGTCTGTCTACTTCGTTCGCTCGCTATAAAAAAAAAAAACTAAAAAAAAAACCAAATAAAATGAAACATGTGTGTATATATATATTATATTATTATATATGATATATATATTCACGGAAATGTAGGTAAAGTAATTTTCAAGGTAATCCAGCACCGCACGGTTGAAACGAACGAATGTCACGTATCATCTATGTAGATATAATTTACCTGCTACGTCGGGGGGAAAAAAAAATGATACGAAATAAAATAAAAGAAAGTAAAGATATATATATATATATATATATATATACATATTTTTATATCTTCCCGTGACGCGCGAGGATGAAACTTTTTGAGGGATGTAGCTGGGGAAGAAAAAAAAGAAGGAGGAAAAATCACATTCTCGTTTCCCGGGGTATCATCATTCTGTAGCGTATTACATAATCTGAATACATGTGTATATGTATATATATATATATATATATTTTGTAATACACATCTCTTATAATGTATCACACGCGTAACGTGTAACGTGTAGGTATATTATATATACATTATACACACCGTTCCATCAAGTGTTTCGGTGTGAAAAACGCACCGCTTTTATTTTTTTCCCTCCGTATTATCAACGTAAATTTGTCATATTACAAATTACGTTGTACGTACATTATATAAATATATACTTGCATGTATACTCGCATATATACTCGCACTTCGTTGAACTCCGTTTTTACAAACTGACGCTTATGTTTTCTGTGTATGTGTGTGTGTATTTTTTTTTTTTCTCTTACTTTTTTTCACCTTCTATTTTTCGATTCATCTGCATCCATCTCCATCTTTTTCTACATTTTTAAAAGCTCTCTGCGCGTATTGTGCGGTCCTAATTAATTGTGTGTGCACACTATCGCCGTACCGCAGCCACACCCCCGGAGTTTAAAAAAATGAAGGTAAAAAACTTCGCGGTGATAATTGAGGGGCTGGGACAGAATTTACTGAAAATGTACTTTTTTTTCTCTTTCCATTATAGCCTATTATCATATCACATCGTGATCCGAGAATTGTGCTCATTTTTCATATTTTTTTTTTTTTTCCACCCTATTATCGTAAAATTAACTCACGAACAATTAACGTATTTAATTATCTTACAATTGGATGAATCGTGCGGATTGAATTTATCCAACCATGAAATGATTTATTTTCGGTATACATGTATATATATAATGTTCGTGGAAAGAGAATGGGGTGAAAAAAAAAAAAAAAAGAAACGAAAGAAAAATAGATACACCTGTTATAGTTAACGGAGAAAGGGATGAGAGAAGGAAAAGCGAAAAGAAAACCGGAAAGTCTCCACGACTGCAGAGATTTTACGAGTAAGGTGATAGAGGGGGTGTAAAAAAGTGAAGGGAAATAAAAAAACAAAAAAAAAGACCAAGTTCCCTCAAGTACTTTTCGGCGATGGTGGTGGTGGTGGTGGTGATGATGGTGAAACTGGCGAGAGTGAGAAAAGCTCAGGGGGGTGAAATTTCTCCCCCCTCCCTCCCTTAAACTCGCGCAGCACCGGCAACCGCTTTTATTATACGCGTGTTGGGTAATTTTAGGCCGCCGAGATAAAGTTTGATTTGATGTTTTTACAGTACCGTTTTATTCGCGAGTCAGAGAACTGTTTATACGTAAGATATTCCCATTTCAATGCCGGAGCGACAGGGTGGCAAAAACTCGAGAAACGAGACGGGAAAATCGGGCGATCTTAATGGCCGAATAAATATTTTTCACGGTGCCTTAAAATCGCGTTGCGTAAACCACAGTCGAGATGAATATGAAAATTATCCGTATCGGAGGGAAATTTTTATTTACTGCCTCAAAAACTGTTCACAGACAATTTTGACAATTATGTATATCGGTAAACAATAATATTCATAGTGATTTCTTTTCTGAAATTTTTTTCGAAACGCGGGCTCTATTATCTGCTAACCTTTCACCGAAAATGAAAAACATAAAAACAACCTTCTTGCATTTCCAAACTTTTTATCAAACCATGAATATAATATTTTCTTTGTGAAAAAATAATTTTTCCCCGGTTGTGCTGTGAATTTATGGCAAAAGAAATCAAACCTGATCAACGTGTTTCACATAAATCGTTAATCCTGAAGGTCTGAAATTAGCGTGTCGATTATCACAAAATTTTTTCGACAGGCAAACTATTTGTTCCCATAATTGTCAGACATTTTCTTATTCATTCTTTTACGTGTTCACCTATTGACCAAAAATTATTCCTTTGTTAACTCGTTCGTTGAAAATTTCTTCTCGATATTCGACTCGGATTCATCCCGTTCCTTGACGATGTTTTTTTTTTTTTTTCACGTTTTGTTACCGATCCTTGATCATTATTTGCCAAAGAACCTTGTTCAACTGTAGGTGTGTATACAGCTACTTCCGTTTCCTCTTCCCCTCGAGTTTGATTTAGAGAAGCAGCAGCCCTCTGGCAATGTGCTCAAGGCATCGGCACCCCCAACAGTTCGCGGCATTCTGCCCGACTGGAACAACACCCTCGGAATTCGAACCCTTGCGTTAATCACCGAATTGAACTATTGCCGGCTGCCGGCTGTTGTTATTGGGGAAAAGCTTGGTTAGCTGCAAAGAAACCTCGAGAGTTATTTCGCCTCCATTTTCCATTCTCTCGCCCCAATTCCTTCTTTGGTCGATTTCTTAATTTCACGGCTACACTTCGAGTTTGCCGACTGGCTTAAAAATGCATCATTTTCGGATGAGTTGCTGGATATTTTTAACGAGCATTCTTTGCGGGATGTCATTTATTTTATATATATATATATATTTTTTTTTTTTACATTGAAAAAATCGTCGTAAGGTGTGATATTTTGTTATTCAAATGTTTCTATCCGACACGTACCCTGCGGTGAATAAAATTCCCCTTTCTCTGTGAATCGCGATAATATAACATATAAACGCGACGCAACACAAGCGTCTCCTTTTGCGAAGCATCCAGCAATGCGTATGGTTGTACACTCTGTTTTTGGAACACGATATTCCTATTGAAATTAATTCCGCATGTCACGTGCTATTTTCCAAACGTTCGTAATGAGACACGTACATCAACGACATCGACGTTATACCGGAGTAGAAAATTAGACGCTTATAATTATCGAAACGCGGTGAATAAGGATCAGCGAAAAGGAGCCACTCAACGTCACTCGAAGACATAGATAGAGATTTTTGTGAAATAGGTTGATTCAATATCTCGCACACCCGCGGACAGTGTATGAAACATGGACAACGAATTCGGCACGATTAACGATTCGGCAAAACAATGGAAAGCGAGGTGTAAAATTGAAAGCGTAGTGTTGAACGGTTGCAATTCGGTTTCTCCATCCTCGATGGGATATATATCCGCACATCGGTTGCAAACCAAGAATGGTTGCAGTTCGCCCGTACCTTGCGAATTGTGCGGTGGATGCGGAGTTGATACAACTTGTATGTACATGAATCCATGGATCCATGTCTAGTATATTATATACGTTATGTACCGCTTTAATATATCAAGTGCATGCTATGAGCTCGCTAAAAGGGGGGGGGGGGAAAGTTGGTTGCAAATCCATGCCCGACAACACTTCCATCCATTGTTTCGACTCGACCGCAAAGCGGAATATCACTGGTTTTGAAAACGTTCAAAGAGAGAGAGAGAGAGAGACGGAGAGAGTAGAGTGTCCATTCCCCGTGAGTTTATACTCGCCGTTCGAGCGTTATATTCGTTTGTTACGATTAACGCAATCTGTTTCCAGTGCCTTCGGCAACGCTCTGCGCAAACCGCGTCAACTTCCGTTATTTCACCCTCGTGCGGAAATTCGATTTTCGATACAGACGATAAACATTCGTATTACCTACAATGCACTATGAATCGTACGTGATCAACTGGATAGTTGGGCGTTTTTCCTTTTTTTTTTTTGTAACTTACCATACGTCTGCCGATAAAATACCGACATTGAGACACGTGACGATCAAGACAAGATGGCGTCACGTCGAGCGATCAGCTGATTGTTTCTGGTAACTTAACGCGAATGAAACTGTACAGAAAGTTTCGTGCAAGCTGTCAGAGTCTGATTTTGTTACATTGAGTCGATGGACGGCAAAATCTGGGACGAAAAACTACTTTTATTGCGAAATACGGTAAGGCTTTGGCGGTTAATTTTTCGTCGCAGGGTGGCTTCGTTGAAGAACCTGAACTCTGTACACGTGCCTCATTGTAATTATACCGGAAGCTAGAAAATTTTCGGATGACTTGGTTTCCTGTCTTGACGGCTCAATTAACCTCGCATTCATTTAGTAGGTTTCAGAAAGCGATAGACGGGGTATTCATAACCGAGATCGTTTCGTGTGAACTCGCTGTGTTGTTATTCACCCTGACGTACACGTCTCTACACACTCGCAATTTCTGCACAAATGGATATTCTTACTACATGCAGTGGTTTCGTCTTTCTCCGAAGACAATTGCTACTCGGTGTAAGGTGACGTGGGCTTGAACTAGCTCCTTTGGAAAGAGGCAGAGCTCCATATTTCTCCAGCTTACACATCCACCACCCGCAAATTTTCCCCATTCGCCCTCCGGTCTCCTTGCGAAACTCGATAATTGGCTGTGCAACTCTGCAGCTCTCACGGAAGACAATGGAGCTCGGGGATCATCCCTTACTGTATGTCACAAAATCCTCTGTATAATAGTTTCCATTAATCAGTGCCAGCTTTCCGCACGCTGCAGACAACCACAGTTCGGTATCTTAATTAGGTGTGTATACGGTTGAAAATGCGGACGAAATGGGAACCGTATAACTTACTTTGATTTCCATCATTCCGCACATCGGAGAATCTTATTCGTTAGTTTGCAGTTCAGTCTCATCTTAGTAAAGCATCTTTTTGTTTTCAGTTTCTGGTTAAATATGACAATTTTACTCGCGTCGTATTCTACCTTATCGACAGGGAATCGTAGATGGCGCTTCAGCATAGATCCAATATCCCCAACCTAACCACTCTATACATCTTTTAGATTAAATCGATTCTTTGAGTATTCAATTTTTGTTCACTGTTCAGTGTAAGTCTTCGTTCTTTTATGCACGCGACTTTTGTCTTCTTTGAATGAAACTGTTCCCTTGATCTCCACCTTAACCCCGTCTTGACTTCGTTCAACAGTTTAAAACTCTTCGCCTTAAAGAAACTAAAGAGTAAAAACTGTGTCGCAAGAAAACGACCAGCTTAGGTATACATTGGGACGCGAAATCGTTTTCCAATATACCAATTTCGGCAACTCTTCAGCCATCACGACGCGATAATTATGTACTTTTACCTCTGAAAATGGTGTGCAGCGGTTGTTTTTCTTTAATCGGGCGGCCATTCAATCCCGCATCGATTCACTAGCGAGAGATATATATATATATAAAAGTTCCTTCTTCCTTTCTGTTTCACTGAAGTTTTATTTTTTGTAATTAATTTGTTTCACTTTTTCTTCTCTCCTTTTTTTTTTTTTTTTTTGCTCCACTTGTCTTCTACTCGTCTTGCTTTCTTTTCTTCAATTTCCGTCTTTCAGCTTCTTCATGTTTCCAAACCAGCCCTGGGGGGACTCTTTCAATTTGATTGCTTTCACTCGGCGGACTCATACAAATTCGAAAGTAGGTGGGTAGATACCGCTGATCTGTCCGTCTCGCCACCATCTGAATGAAGCTGAAAATTTTCTCCCAACTGATTAATTCACTAACGAAATGAAACTCGGTGAAAACTCTTTTTTACCAAACTTTTTTTCTTTAATTTTTTTTCACCCAAATAATTATCCGCCGTAGCAACAAATTGCTTTCGGTACTCTTCTTTCGACGATCCAATTCTAAGAATCTTTCTTCATTTTTATTATAATATAAAATTTCGTCTCTGTGAGTAAAGCGAGGTTCTGAGTTTTCATCAGACTTGCGACAAACGTTTGCAAAAATTGGTAAAATTCGATAAAAAACAAAAAATAAATAAATAAATAATTAATAACGAATACGGAGAAGTGAAAATAAATGAAAATTCGTTTTGCCAAAGTAAAAAGGGGTTCGCAATACACGTACAAGTGAAGAGAGAGTTGTGAAATATCGCGGCGAGAGAATAGTTCGCCATGGTTGCCCTTTTCTGCGGTTTTCAACCGGCACAAAGGAGCTTTTTATTTTTTCTTTTTTTGTTAATTTTATTTCGTTCTTTCTCACCGGTTCATTCCGGCAGTTGAATTTTTTCTCTTTACTATCCCCTTTCTTTTTCTTCTCTATATTCTCGTTTTTACTATACCGAGAAGATGAATTAAGAGATTCTTCAAAGAATTCTCTAACCAATGATCTTTTGTTCTTCTGCACGAAGACAGATTTAGAAAAAGTTCAAATACCACTGATATTTCAGATTGTTTCTTTGCTTCGGTTTTATAGTTTTGATAACTCGTTGTTAGTTTTTTTTTTTTTTTTCCTTGTCAACTTCTTTGGGCGACAAAAATCGAAAACACTTATTGAAAAAAGTTTGTACAGGCAAAAATTGGAAACGAATTCAATAAAACAGAATATAAGAAACGTACAGAAACCTGGAGCGGGAATATTATATTAAAATATATCTCTCAGAGAACACTGAGAGCAAATATATATATATATATAAGTTTTAATTCAGGTTTGTTATAAAAAAAAAAAAAAATAAAATCGATAATGCAAATATAAAGTTTAATCAAGTTGAAAAATCGGCACGAGAGGTATTGGAATTGGTAGCGGGGATGTCTTTGCACCCTTTGTTCTCTACTTCCCACCCGCGACGTGAACTCGCTTCAAGAATTCATTCTCCCCAAGGTTATGCAAATTATTAATATATAGGATTCGACAAAGAGGAAGTCGCCAGCGGGTGCAGAGTGAAAGAAATTTGAAACGATTGGTCTCCTTTGTTTCTTCATTTTTTCCCTCAGTTTCACTGTGCACGTATAGTATTTTCATTCCCCATTTGTGACATGAATTATTTACTTATTTATTTGTTTACTAATTTTTTTTTTTTTTGAATTTTGTTTGTAACATTTTTTTCGCACCCCGAAACGTGGCGTCAATTCAAATTTCGTAAATCGTAAGGATCGGGACTCTTTGGCCACTTCTTTTCTCCCCTGCACTTTGCCCCTCCTTCCATTTTTATTCGTTTCGTTTACTTTTCACTACCCTTAAAATTGACGTTTCTCCAAAAACGAAGGTCCGAAGGTCCTGACGAAATTGCAGAACCCTTATACAGTGCTTCGCGATGTGAACCGAAACGAAAGACCTCCGTTTCGACATATTTCCTTAAGGGTCGGTCCCTTAATCCTTAAGGAACTGGGGTTCGACTGACCCACGCTGCACTTAACTTTTACTACGATCTCTTATCCCCGCTACGCGACGGACCTACATATTTAATTACTTGTTCATTTGTCGCTAAGTATAAACGAATCTGCGTTCCCCCTTCCTCCCCCCCTCCCCCGTCTACCTCCTTTCCTTTTGTCGCAAGTCGTTAGGTTTCGAATACATTTTTATCACAACACAATTTCTTGTTACTTCGTCACTTTGTTACTTTGATGCTTTGCTGGTTGAATCCTTTGTTACTCGGTTACTTCGGTGGTTTGTAGCTTTGTCGCGTTGATACTTAGCCACTTTCATGGTGCACTATTTTGATCCTTTGTTTCTTGAATCGTTTGTTACTACGTTACTTCAATGGTTTGTTACTTTTTTTACTTCAATACTTCAATAAAGCGATACTTTGACACTTTATTATTTCGACCCTTTGTTACTCGATGCGTTTGTTATTCGATTAATTCGGTGGTTTGTAACTTTGTCACTTTGATACTGTGTGACTTTCGTGCTTTACGATATTGATTCTTTGTTACTTGGATTGTTTTTTTTTTTACTCTGTCCCATCAATGGTTTGTTACTTTGATACCTCGACAGTGTTAACAGATTTTTCCGTTACGTCAACGGTTTGTCACGTGATTATTTTACTGCTTCATCTAGTCCCGACCCGTTTACTTTTCTTAAAATTGTTTACCCTATCGTTACTTTTCAACATCGCCTCTTCGTCCAACTTCGTTACTTTTCACCATGCTGCAGTGTTACTTTGTTATACGATCGCTTTACTTCGAGTCTTGGGTAACCAAGAATACTGTTCATCAGCCTTGTCGTAACGAAGTTGGTCAACTCCTTCGACTAAAACTCGTTACCAAAACGAGTAAAGAATTACGAAGAAATTTCAAAGGTGAGACATCATTCGGCGTTAATTGCCTCATAACGCCAGCGTCCTTGCAATCAACTGCCTCGCGGGCTTCTAATTACGAGACTGCATTTATATATGTATATAAGTGGTTTCACTTATCGCTTCGTCTCGAGCGACTCGATGGTAGGTGGTAGGTATGGTTCCACGGTTAACAACGCGTCGACGAGGATGGAAAGTAGCTCTGCTGTGCAGCACGTATCCTGCAATTGCGAACGCTGAGAGATACTGGAATGGCTGAGCTTGGCTGAGGGGTTGGTTGTTGGGACATAATGGGCTCCGTCTTCGCCTCTCTCTCTATCTCTATCTCTGTATCTCTCTCTCTCTATCCTGGGTATAATAAGGCTGAGGATATATTAACGCCGGTAGTACACAAGACGCCGTTTCAAATTACACCCGTGCTCATTTCGCTTTCACCGCCTTCCACGACCCCGATTAGCGAAATAGTGCCCATTTTTTCCTCTTATAAAATAAAAAAAATAAAAGGAAAGATGAAAGAAATCGAGGGCCCGATTTGAGGACAACGGTTTTTTTTTTCTACCCTTTTTGCCTCTTTTCGTTTCACTATCTCTCTCTCTCTCTCTCTCTCTCTCTCTCTCTCTTTCTCCCTTTTGCTCCGTTGTCTAGCTGATGTTTGTTAAATCGGAAATATGAACAAAGAAATGTTTGATCGAAGTACTTTTTTTTTTCTTGAAACTGATATACGCACAATTCTTGAGGTGATTTTATATCCATGAACGAAATTCTTGACGAAATTAAGCCAGAAAATGAAGTTTCGTAATTGACAAACTAAATGTCAGGTTTTTCATAAACTGATAGAAATTTTATCTGCTAACGTGAATGTTTACTCGTATCAATGAAGTTTGTTTTCTCATTAATCACAAATTTGTGTTTGGCTGATAAAATTCAGTTCAATTACTTTTCAAACAGAGGGTTTCTTATAATTGAACAAAATCAATTTGCCGTCAATAAATTTTTCAAGGTTAGGTTCGCATTCGACCAAGTATTCAACTGCCTCTGCTACTCCATTTTTTCTATCTCTATACAAGTACCATAGATTTTTATAAACTGAAGAAATGTCGATCTTTGTTAATCCTGCTTTTTACTTCTTTAATATAAATAGTGAATTTCCAAATGATTTTGGCGAGTATTCTAAAAACTTTGAAATCGACACACTTGACACAAGTAAACCGTGTAAAATTGATCATATCACGAAAGAGAAGGGAAGGCAGAGATAAACTCCCCCGTCAGTCGTTACGTGAAAGGTGAAAATTGGCGCTAGTTAAAAAAATCCAGGGAGAAAATGGCGTTATTATCGTGTCGCCAACAATTCTAACTATTTATGAAAACTTAGATCCATCCGCACGAAGTTTGCGTTTATCAGAGTCGCGGATCGATCGATGCGCCATCTATCGGCCCTGCGAGAAGATCGCGTGTTTGCGCGCGTAGTTCAAAACGTCACTAAGGCTTCGCGCATTTATTTAAGTAGATTTGACAAATCATATTTCCTTTCTCACGTCTCTTTGACCTGGCTGCACGTTCCGTACATCCTTAAAGCTAGTTATTACTAACTCGTACATTTTTCCGCAGTGGCTTTTGAATAAAGTTCCAGCCAGGGGTAGCGGGTTATACCGTTCACATACGCATGCACACACACACACGGAAATACTTGCCGGGCAGATCGTTTCAACATGCAGCGAATATAGCTATATGGGTGTAATAATGCTCGATAGCTGTATGTACAAATCACGGTGAAACTGGCTTTTATGAAATCTCGGGCATTGGCTGAGCTTACGGTCGGGGTTGCCCGTCCAGTTTTTCGACTTCGTAATGGCCCTGCAGAGCTTGAAAGTAGCTGCGAGCACCTAGACGTTTTTCTATTTTCATCCATCCCCCATTTTTCCGACTTCCGCGTACATTTTATATCTATACGTATAATCGGGGATGCGATATTCCGGCGTAACGTTCCGAACTTTTCATCGTTTTCATCCGGGAGTTATTGTCGTTGGTCAAAAACTGTAGTCGACGCGATGAAATCCGACTGATTTTATACATCTGTATATAAATCCGGAGTAAATGTAAACTGCCCTTTTTCATTCTACAGCTTCACGTACACGTTTTGCGTTGTGTTTTATATTATTTGTACGTCCACGTATATGATTTAACGATTTTTATTACACCGTAAAATACAACCTCGTACCGCAACCGTTTCCGGCAATGTTACGTAATACGTGTTTCATTTAATACATACCTTATATTATTATACCTGGTTTTTCTCGTCGCGTTCACAAAAAATTATTACCGTATATGAACTCATTTTTTATTATTTTTCATTAGTATCGTGTGGTTCTCTTTCTTTCGAATTTGTGCAGATATCCTATTTCTTATTTTCTTAATATGGTTCCTCGTTTTTAGAAAATTCCGGATTAAGACGTGGTTATTTATTTTATTTAATTTTTTTGGTTTTTTGTATTATTTTTCGGAACAGCAATGAAAGTAATAAACGAAAAATTGACTCCTGACTATAAAAATTCATTTTTGAATCAAAGTGTCGAAGGAAAATTAATTATATCAATATCTATAATATAAATATATTATGTGCGGATTTTTACGTTTATCATCATGTCAGAATCATCGAGAAGTACGAAATAAAAAATTACACGAACTCATATTTTGGATTCGTTTTTTCGCACTATTTTCATGCAAAAATCTGAAATATCAAAACTTTTGATTCGGGCCAAGCTGATTTAAATCTACCAACACGATGAACGGATAATGTGACTGTACTTTTATTTCATCATCTTTTCACAGTGTTTTTAATTAGTTATCATTATTATTATCATTTGCACGAGGCGTATCATTCGCGTACGAAAAACACAACGTGAATATCCGTCTACAGTTATCGTAAATCGAAACTATTATTGATAAGAGAGGATAGAAAATATATTGGGAATATAAAAGCGTAGTAAGTGGAAAGAGTTTTCAGGGATGAAAATATTACTACGGGGTTTGAACGCGTGTACGATTTACGAAATACATAGCATTAATAATTCATAAACTTTGACTTCCCTCAAACTCTCCAGCATGCTCTCTCATCTCTGAAATGCACCAACTCCCATCCCCAAAGCCTCTATCCTCCACCATGGCGTCCAACCACCATGAAACAATCGTTTCGAATTTATCAGCTGAATAATAAACAGCGTATGGATTGCTTTCGAACAAACCTATTCCAGTTTCGATTTCGAATTGGAGAAGGACAGTCGAGAGTAATTTCTGGTTGCGGTTTCTACGGTATAACAGCTGCCGGTAACTGTTTTCATTTATTTATTTTTTCACCTCGGATGAAAAATATAATTCCGGATTAGAAATGAAAAGCTGTTTGTATTTTTTTTTTTTTTTTAGGTGTCATCTTGAAATATTCTTTTTTAGTACGATCACTGTAACTATTGCGATAATTTGATAGATGTGCAACATTATCAAATTGATACTAGGATTTTGTTCAGTTTGAAAAAATTCTGCACGCGCAAAAACACGCGTAAAAATTTAAAAACAAAGAAACTACCGTGCAATTTCACCAAATATGGTGAAAGAAATGTTTTGTTAATTCAAATAAATTTACTTTCACTTGACGGTAACAATCAATGTTACGATCACTTTTTTTTATTCAATCAAATAAGATCTCGTTCACCATATTTTCAGATAAATTCAACGAATCAACAGATTTAGTCTTGAAATAACCACAAAAATGTCGTATTTTTACAACTGTAATCATACTAAACAGTTTTACTCGTACAACGAATTTTTTTTTTTTTTTTTTCTTGTAAATCGGATTCAAAGGTAATTTCATACGAATTTGAACGAAGCTTTCAGTACTAAACTTTCAGTTACAGATTAGAAAAAAAAAAAAAGAAGAAGAAAAAATAAAATGGAAAGAATTAAACGATAAGAGCTTAGAACCAGAACAACTCATAAAGGGAAGATAGAAAAGCGGAACACGTCGAAGGATAATTCAGTCGATAAAATTTAGGTACCCACCGTGAACCTTTTTCGCGGATAGTTATACATTTTTATCTCTTACTCCTGACCGAATGGGGTTCATAGGGGATGAGGCATGGGGGATGGTGTGGGTGAAAATCAATGATTCTGTCGAGTAAGAGCTCCGAGACCGAGTGACTAGCAGCAGCGTGTGCAAAAGCTAAATCTCCGCGTCTCTCTGCTTCCGCGATGCTATTAAATCGGTCCTTTGAATAGCAGCGATTCATTATCGGGAATACTTTGAGGAAAATTGAGCTATTAAATCGAGAATAGATTGGTTTTATCCCCCAGACAACGTCGATCGTTTTCACCAAGTGTACAACGGATGTGCGTCAAAATTTTTTTTTTTCTTTTTTTTTTTTTGTAACAAAAAATTTAAAAAAAAACACACACAGCGCACATGCAGATCCGTTCGTTACTAGAAAATTGACGCGCCAGTCCGCGTTGGAAAATTTAATTAATCGTCATCTAGTTTTGACGCTTATTGGCTCTCTCGCTTTCGATTCGGTGGGAATAAAACTGTCAGACAAGAAGTTATTCAAATTGAAAAACGATTTATTTCACAAGAAATGTGTAGATAGATTTTTGCAAGCTTATGATAAATCTTCGAGTACCTCGTGCATTAAGGTCGCGTAGTACTCCTGTCGTTACCGACCGAGCAGAATCAACATTCTTCTTCCTACGTTGAATGAACAAACGAACGAAATGGATTGAAATTTCTACGGTACGTCGATCTTTTCTAGCGGAATTGTGAAAAGTTACTCGATATTATACGGGAAGCGTTAAAAATTCACATATTTTTTCATATTGAAATAGGGTGAGTTTGCTCAGTCGGTAAGGGTGGGAGTACTACATGGCCTGAAACTAAAATTCGTATAGAGAGAAAATTGTGTATCTTTTTAGTGTTTTTTTGTTCCAAAGTGGCGTTTTCGCGATAAAAAAGGGTTGATTCGATTCTTCGGCCTTCGGTAGAGTTCGAATACCGTTTGAGACTGAAAAATGTTGGAAAGTTTGAGGAATGCCGCGACGGGTAAGACCTGGATAAAAAGCTTGGATTGTCAGGAGTTATTCGACCGGGTATCGCTGACAATGACAATTTTAGATTTTCTTTGAAGTTCGGTTGAGACGGAGCAAAAGTTGGCCGGTCTCTCTATCGTTTCTAGTTCAGACGGCGTCAAAGAAGCTCCAGTTTCGAGGCTATGCGAAGTTTCATCGAGGTTTTCCCCCGACTTGAAGGACGGACAGCTCGGTGGGTGGGTAATTTATTTCAGAGAGTTGGTAAACAATGCTTTTACTCTTTTAAATTCCGAGAGCACGACGACCTTCTCCTCCTCCTCCTCCTCCTCCTCTTCTCTACTCAACGTTGAACCTTAAACCTCGCCCTACGGTGACTGCTCGAGTTGAGGAGAGAGGAGAGGAAAGAGAGGGCTGTTGACTTCATTTTCCAACCCCGCAAAGCCGCGGCCTCCACTTCGCCGCACCAAACGTCGACCCGATGGAGAAAATTGCCGAACTAGGTACGAGGCACCGACTTTTGAGACATTTTGCACAAAGTCAAAGGGACCGAAGAGCGCGGAAAACAGAGAGAGAGAGGGAAAGATCGGGGAAGAAATACTCGGAGAAATACGAAGCCTGGCTGCCATGGCAAATACCGTCAAATTGGATGGACGCCGAAATGCTAGAAGGAACCGGAAAGGAATTGCGAGTTTGATTTTTCGAATGCGAGAGGAGGAGATTAAACGAGGGAATTGAGAAACGCTTTGATACGGTACGATGAGGATATTCGCAATAACCAGAGCAATTCGTTTCATGAACTCACCACAGTTGCGCCAGTCGATTTACAAAAGCTGGGGAGGCCGCAGCTGAATGTCATTTAGAATTTTCTTTGTTGGGGAAAAAATCGCGTTTCCACACGCGGAATTGAAAATTCGACAACGGAGAAAACACGAGCGAACTGCGATAATGAAATTTTTGTTTGCTTTTATTTTTCTTTGGTAGGAACGAATGAAAATTATTGGGGAAATCCGAAGGAGTCGATTGGCGATAAATTACAAATTTCTCTAACCGCTGGCTTATAGAGTTGAAAAACACAACTTAGCAAGCCCAAAATCAGCAAACAAAGAGAGAAGGAAATAACGAACAAATACTTTGAAAAAAAATTATTTAATCTGGAAGGAAAAAAAAAAAAAAATTGATGATCAGCGGGTGAAAAATGTACAGTACTTTTTTTTATGTAATAATCCGCAACAATAATTTTATTCTAAATGAATGTTATCTTCGTTTTTGAGTTTTCGATTTATTATATAAAGGTCTAATTCAGCTTAAATTGGAATCATCATTCATGACTGTCACGTTTTAGTACTAACTGCAGTGTAGATAAAGAAGTATTGGTTTGCGGGTAAAACAGATTTTTGTATAATTTCAAGGAGACAAACTTCGATAAGGATAAAAATTTATTAGACCATATTCAAGCGGTGAGCATAAAGTTGCCACATTCCGTATATTTCAGAAGCCTTGAGAAGAGAAAACAAATTGAAAATAGGTCGGAAAAATAGTTTTTCCGCGATACTTTTCATCACCATAAAAAAAAGAGGCTGTCGATCTGTCCGACAAAATGCCGCGGTGATCGCAAAAACGACCGAGTGATAAATCTGAAACCGAAAGGACTTGGTAGCCGAATGTAAAAAGTTTTGAAAGGAAAATTAGAAGAAAAAAAAATTATTTCTGAAAAGCACAAAATTCATATACTTTTTTTTTTTTTCAATAAATGAGTTCGTCGGACAGACGGACATTGTTCTAAAAACTGGTTTTTCAGGTTCTAGAGGTTCGAAAACGTTGAGGTTCGATGATATTAGAAACAGTTGTTTGGAACCGAAACCAATACTTTTCTTGTATTATAAAAATTGATAAATGATGAGTACAAAAAAAAAAAAAAACAACAACAACAGTATAAGATACAATTTTACGAAATCCAAAAAATGATTTTACGAAGAAAAATGGAAGTGCTATTAGCAACAAAAGATTTTTCGGATCGGCTTGTAAAGAGATGGAAAGTACTTCGAGAAATGCTGTTTTTATGGCCTGTTCCTCTCGACTTGACGGTGAAAATTGAGCGCTGTAAAGGAGTGGGCTTCGAAAGGGGGTGAATTTGTCGATCCTCTAAATCAGCCGAAGGGTTCTAGAGAACTTGAGCCATTTCATCGTCGGGTTTCTAGAAACTGACCCCGCGAGCCTAAAGATCCCCAGTAAACCAAAATCGGCTTTGCGTTTGTACGGATGGCAGCTGGGATTAACCGAATCCGATTATATAATAACTCATCTCCACCATCCGCTGCTGGTGAAAGCAGTTTGTAGGTGGAGGATATCCTATCGGAGGTATAAGGCACCCCTCTGTTCCCATAATCCCTGAACCAAACCCTCTCGATGTCCCAGGACTCTTATAAAAATTACCTGATTGGTTTACTCGCGGATTTTTTTTCTCCTCCGGTTCGTTTTCCCGTAAGATTCTTCTTTCGATCTTTCGCTTGCATGGATCCGAAAAATGCAGGGTGGATCCAAAAATTTACCAAAAAAGTTTCGTAATTTATGCTTGAATCGAAATTGACATTCGTTTAGTTTCATAATCGTTAGATAATTGTCATTTGCGTTATGGAGAAGTTTGATAAAAAAAAATTTCAAACGAAGTTTTAAACATTTAGGAGGAAATTAGTCGGTTATATTTATTTTTTTTTTCTTCTTTCTCACCTGTTCCAAAGTACGTCGTATTGTGTAGATCGAAAACAGAGAGATAATAATTGCAGACAACTTTTGCAATTGTTATTTCTAACGAAACTGTAAAGATGTGACCTAATTGTTTTTAAATAATCCACTTTGCGCAATGAGTCGCACAAAATTAACCTTACCGTGAAACTTGGTCAAAAGATTTCAACGTCTTCTTGCAAAATTACAATTTGCTGAATTGAAATTCGTAAATAAGCTCGCGAATGGCAGTGGTTGAAAAAAAAATTACCGCTACGTATCGTTTTTCAAAGCAAACTGGGCCTGATCCTTAATTATCCTTTTTCCCCGTACCGGAGGAAAAAAAACGACAGGAAGAAGAAAGTGTAGAGAAAAAAAAACTTGGGACCCGAGAGGAAAGACAATAGAAAATGCTGGCGAACCAAACGAAAGAAAGAAAAAAAAAAAAAAGCTAAGAGGATAGAAAAATTTGAAAATGAGACGGAAATAAGCTTAATACCATTCAAAGTGTTATAGAAAAGGAGTCTAAATCACGGATGACGTGGTTAAAAAATGACGGATTATTTCTCTCGGGTGGACAAAGGCGTCGTATAAAATTCATCCCGTTCTTGGTCTGAACGCCCTCAAAGCTGGACTTGCGAACGAAGCCTTAAGAACTGGCTGCTGCCCTTACGGGGAAAGGGAAGAGCGGTGAAATATCGTGTTCCTAATGCACCGGACTAAAAAGCCGGCGTAGCAGACGACGGAACCGTAGGTTGTGGAAGGGGTCGAACAAGGGTTGCGGGCTGCTAAGGGTAGTCGAGGCCCCGCAACAATGCTCATCGTATATCAACGCCGCGGAGGCGGACGCTATGAATTTCTAGCAAACTAAATCAGCCGGAATAAGTTGCGCGCCTGGAATTGAATGAGCGACCCTTGGACTTGGCCGTATGTGTATATATTGTATATAGAACTCATGCAAGGGTGGACAAGAATACAAGGTTTACCCTCCTTCTTATCTAGTTACGCGGACGCACGGGGAACGTCTTCGGAAATCGAAACGGTGGCCATTTTTTTTTTTTTTTTTTTTTTATTATTACCCCACTCGCTCTAACCTCCAAAAAATTTCATTTCTCATGGTCGACAAGATATTTAAAATCGCTCCCGCGACTTTTACCGAAAACATTTGCGCATCATAGGATGAGTCTTGAATATTTTCAATGACCTGCGGAGAAAGTGAGGTTAGCGGTTTAAATTTTGAAAAAAGGTGTACGAAATACGTTGCTTTCAACGTGATGTCTTCTGGATGACACCGAGACAGATTGTTACGTTCCGGATCAATATAAATTTGTTTTCAGTATGCGAAAAGTGAAGCTTATAATTTTATCAACTAACTAGTTTTAATATCTAACTAGTTTAATGTCTGACTACAATTTTTATGTCTAACTAGTTTAATAAATATCCAACTATAGTTTCAGGTCCAACTATAGTTTTCTTTTCCAGCTAGTTTTAATTTCTAACTACATTATCAATATCTAACTAGTTTCAACGTCTAACTGTAGCATCAATATCCAACTAATGTCCACTTCTTACATGCGAAAAAATAATTTCATATCGATAGTACAAGTAACAATCTGTTACACTCCCATAAGACAACATAACAAATGCAGCATTTTTCGTTGGCCCTTTTTTCGAATTTTTATTCGTCACGGACGCTTTTTTTTTTTGCACGTCATTGGAAGAAATCAAGAATCATTTTGTCCTCTCGTTAAATTTGCTCAAAATAAATGTTTTTATCAAAAGTCTCGGAAGCCACTTTAAGTGAAATGAATATAGTTGTACTAACGATTTGAGTAGATTGTTAATGTGATCTGTAGTTTGCTACATACTTTCCATTACCTAATTAAGACTTTGAAACCAATTTTTCAACTGCACTTATATCAAACATTCGAAAAGGTTATTAAAAAAAATAGTGCACAAATGACTATGATCGAAAAAAAAATAGTAAGACATACTATAGATTTTCTGTTTGCACGTATGATATGAAACTCATTTTTATTTTTTACGTGAAAATATATTTTGCGTTCACGGTAAAAAATCCAAATATTTGAGGATTGTATGATAGCCACATCCAACATTCTCAATATCATTAAGGAGCCTAATTATCATTTGCTTATAGTTAATTCTGAATTGGTTGTTTTAAACAAAATTGTCAAGTCTGGTATTTGCGAATTCATAAAGTTCAATTTATATGTGAACTAAAATTTTATGAGGAAAAAGAAATTTGTTATATTCCGTGACCTCAAAATTCTATCGAGCAGTTGTGCAATGAAATATAAAAAAACATAAATAAAAATTCAAACGTTCGTGTAAATCGAATCGAGGGTTCTCAAATTAGAGAGTAAAATCGGTTGAGGGCTGATTTTCGAACATTCCACTGAATTTTATTCCCAACGTTTGATATTAATTTTCCTCGACAATTCTCGACTCGTTGAATACTTTCATTACCCAAAGAATTGGCGTTCGTCACTTTTTTCTTCTTCTTCGATTCCTGCAAACATCTTTACACATCTCTTCCCCCTTCGGATTTTTGAGATACGATACTTCCGAGGGGCAATCGAACCGTCGGTCCGGTCTCCTCGATCCCTAAATTCAATTCCAAATAGCAAACTATATAATCAGATCTCTTTCCCCCTTTCGCACGACAAAGTTAGCCGATACGTGAGGGCGAGAAAAATTTACACATGTAGTTGGCTTAAGCCGGTGGTATATTTGCCAAATTCCGTGGTTGTGGACTGTGGCAAAACCGGATATCCCATTCCACGTTTACCACCCTCCGTCACTCCCGGCTTTTCACCCCTTGAGGCTGGCCGAACTATTCCGCCGGAAGCAAGAAACTGAATTCTAATATCACGCCGGGGTAAGAAGCGGTTTCGTGATACGAATGAAAATTCAAACCGCTTCGCGGCCCAAACCGAAAGCTCCCGAATTCGCCTGTCGAAGATCCACGAGGTGGAATTTTATTTCTGACATTTTTTCTCGTTCTTTTTTCTAGTAATTAATTATCATCGCTATTTTTTCTCCTTTTACCAATTTCAACGACGAATTTCGCAGAAATTAAAACAGACGATGAATAAGTAAGAAATTAAGGAAATCGGGAACGAATTTTAGTCGAAGAGGGATGGTGATTATTTTATTTTTATTTTTTTTTTTTTCTTCAGCAAAAGGGAAAATCACCCTCATTTCGGGACACCCTTTATACATAAACTAGAGGTATACATATTTATGTCCACCAGGATGGACCGACAGATGGAAATCGTCGCTCCAACGCCGCCGCGCGCCTCCCAATTAAAATGCAAATATATGGTGATCCTACCACCATGTTAACTACGAATGGCAGACCCGGCAGTCACGCGCCAGTCGATACGTTATAAAATCAAAAAGTTCCACGGGACCGCTAATAGAAAGCTGCTTTTTTCATCCGCCGTGAAAAAACCTCTCGCCAAAACCTTGTCGAAGATGTGATATTAATTCACAGAGTGAAAGGGTGCGCGTAATTGTATATAAAATTTAAACAACAAACTGGTTCATCGATATATCGTTAAAAAATAATGATGGAAATTTCCCTTTTCCTTTTTCACAAATATTTCATATCAAGTCAAGTTTGTTACCGTCCTTCAAGAATAATTACCAACATGTATTTCTAAATACCATATTTCTTGCACGTTGGATGGATGAAATTTATTGCTCGATACCGAAAGAAGCTGATAATGGTTCTCTTATTGTTTGAAAATTTTTTTTCAACCTCGATTATTGTACAGTTACAATTTGATTCTCAATGTGAAAATCGTTGTTGGTTTTTTTCCCTTTCTTGCTTGCAATTCCAGAAGCTAGTTTGTTACTACAATTTTTTATACCTCGTCAATATTCATCAATTCGTTATTTTTACTCCCGACTGGGATCGAATCGAAGTTGAAATTTTCTTTTTTCAGATGTAAATTCGACGGTGAAAAATATCTTTGACGGTTATAACGTCACTCGACCTTTCGAGAATTTGCATACTTGGATAATTGTTCGAATTGGCCGGTGTATTACGGTCGGGAATTCCTGGCCTCGAGGCCAGAACTCGGTGCGTCCCTCGGGAGTACATCTCTCTTCTCTTCTCTTCTCTTCTCTTCTCTGGAAGATCAATATTTTCGTCTCTGTCTTCCAAACGTGACGATAGAACGGACAAGTTGGCGTGTGTACATAATGGCCAGAGAATATATACATATACACACAGGTATAAACGTACGTAACGTACATACGTATATATGTACGGGGTGTAATCGTCTTGGAATCGATGGATTAAGAATCCAATTGAAGCGGTTCTTACCTCAGAGACGTCTTACTTTCAACCCCCTAATACCTACAGCCGCGGTATCTCTTCTCTCGATTTCATCCCCTACACACACACACACACACACACAATCTCTCTCTCTCTCTCTC
The DNA here is from genome assembly GCF_021155775.2 of Neodiprion pinetum. Lineage (NCBI taxonomy): Eukaryota > Metazoa > Arthropoda > Insecta > Hymenoptera > Diprionidae > Neodiprion > Neodiprion pinetum. Next base: position 32,032,102 of record NC_060236.1, on the reverse strand, counting down.
TCTCTCTCTCTGTCTCTATCTCAAAATGTACGTCTCGAGAGGAAATCGCTTCCGTTGAGTTTACTTTATTCTTATTACTTTTCACCCCTCTTGAGGCGGAGTTCTTGGTTCTTCAACGTTTTTTCTTTTTTTTTTTTTGTTTTATACCCCCCCCCCCCCTCCCCCCTCTTTTTCCATTTTTTCGAGGAGAATTCTTTTCCTCAGTACATCGAAACAGTCCAAAGTCTGTTTATCAGTTTCTAGGAAAGCTATAATATTGGAAATAGTTTATATAGCGAACGATTAAAATTGCACGAGTTTTATCGCATGTTTTTCCCGGTCGAACATGTATGCGTCAAAGCTGTGTAATTCTAGTCTCCAAGTTTCGTTTGCCTCTCGCGCTGAGTGTCCCTTTTTTTTTGTTTTTTTTTTTCAACCACTCCGCAGCCGAGTTTTGAGAAGCTGTATAAGGTACAGAGAGAAGATCCGCTGTTTGAAATGCGAGACGTGCAGAGAGAAACTGAGGGAGGCCTCCCCCCCCTTCGCCCTTAAAAAAAAAAAAAAAAAACAACAGAAACAAACGAAAGGGAAACGAAATGAAATGAAATAAAGTGGTAGTGAAATAAAATAAAGGTAAAACAAAAGTTTGCAGCAGGGTTGGTGGCTGGTACTAAAAGCTTCGAAAATGTGTTGCAACAGCGTGGAATTTCAGCGCGTAGTGAAGCAAACGGACGTGAAGCTTGCAGCGGACAAAAGCTCACTCGGAATCATCCGTTTCTCCTCTCTCCTCTTCACCCGTCGTTCTTCAGCAGCGGTGGAAAACCGTTCGTTCCAATTGTAAAAACTGTCAGTTTGAAGGGAGAGATTGAATCAAGAATTTGTTTCGACAGTTTTTATCCTCTCTCTCTCTGTCTCTCGCTTTTTCTCTTTTACCAACACGTTGTGACTCGTTGTGGAATTTTCTCAACGGCTAAACGATCCGAGACTCAAAGATATTTCTCGTTTCAGGTCAAGTCGACCTCTGGACTCAGAGCACCGAGGGATGTGCCTGCAGCTTTAATTCAACAAGGACAGATTGCGCCTGCTGCGTTCAGTCCGGCGGATGCAGCTGCGGCGATTCTTCGCCCCACAGATGCGCCCAATGCGGTCTTGAGCAAAACTGTGCAAACAGTGAGTAAAAGCGTTGAATAATAAGCGGTTAAAATAATTGCATCCCCCTTTCTTTTTCACCACAATCAGATATATAAATGTTCACCGTCATGCTTGATTATTTTTAGCGAAGAAAGTTGCGTTTCACGTCATATTTTATCTTTAATAATTCAAAAAGTCGACGATGAAAATTGTTCAGTGAGGTTATCCAACCTCGCGTTTACGTCACTGCACGCGTAACGGCAGCGGTCGGTTTGGTAACGCGCGTGACGTCATTCACCACAAGCCTATCGCAATGGGTTCCGAAAAAGCGCGGGAAACTAACCGTGATTTGATTACGAAATAACGAATAGAGCAAAAGAAAGAGGTTAGAATTAGATTCGTTTGAACGGTAGATCTCAATTTTCATCGAAGAGTATCGCGATACGTGCGTGGTATTAAAAATCTTCAATTCCGTATCACGTGAAACCGTAATATCAAAATTGCGCGATGTAACACGTCCCTAGGTATGTACATGGTATTGTATCGATCTACTCCTAACCTTTTTAATCTCTCAATATCCATACAAAAAATACGTGTTTACCCCGATTGGCATTCCCATGCGATTAGCTTGCGGGGGGAAATTGTAAGGCCGGTGTGGGCGGGTTTTTTGATATATATAGTATGTTATTTTTTTTTTTTTTTCTCGTACCTTGAAGTTGGGCACCGAGGTGGGAAGCCAATTCAATTCCATATCCATTCTATCAGGTTGAAATTACTCCCGCGAGGGAAATTCAGCTCATCCCTAAGAAAAAAAAAAATTTTTTTTCAAACGTGAAGAGTATATACGCCCAGGGTTGTAATAGCTGGAGCCGAGGCAGGAACTCTGCTCTGCTGGGACAAGATTCATTATCTTTCGCTGTTTCGGCGGTGAGCGCGAACCGCGCCGTATAAAAATCGAGGGCCAACCAACCCCCCGCAGTTTTTGTGCGTCGACAATTTTTCATAATTAACGCACACTTCAAAAATCACCGACGTCACGCCCACGTCGATTCAATTTCATGTTTAATTCATATTTATTTCTCGCACATCTTCACCGCTTTCGGTAGGTTCTTGAAACTTTTTTCCTCCACCCAACCTCTTCGCAACTTTCTGCAGACGTGAGGCGAAAAAAAAAAAAAAGAAATTGTTACTCTGAATTTTTTTCAACCTAACCTTGTCTGAAAACTCTTTACCCGTTCAATGGATTCGATAACAATTAATTTTCAGACAATTGATATTCTTTTACATTCTTTCATACTTTCGTACATAATTGCCAATGAATTTTCGGTTGTGTATAAAAAATCGGCGACTGTTTTATCAGCATTCTGAAATCTCGGTTTCGGGTTATTTGTGATGGAGGCTAATCGGCATAAAAAAAAAAAAAAAAGAAAAGACAAAACTCTGAATAACCTAAATCTCTTCAATTTATTGGGTTCTCGTTTTATCACGAGAATTTTCGAATCCTAAATCGGATTAAAAAAATTTTGGCATAGAATAAATTTCGAATAACAATAACCCGTATAGTTTGATTGATATGATTGTGTTGTCGTTAATTTTCAGTGTGCAACATGACGCTGGACAGTAAACAGCTGCTGAATAAATCCGGTCGAGGTTTTGGCCAAATAAAATCGCCAGCGCTGACCGGCCCGACTAGATGTACTTACAGATTTGTACCGGACACCGGACAACGTGTCGAACTCCAAATTTATCGCCTCGTCTCGATCGGTCGGCACAATGGTTCGATGTGAGTGTAACAGTTGAAATTATTTCAAACGCATATATTTGGTTCCCAAATCGCAGTAACAGGGAAGAAAAAAAAAAATAAAAAACAAAAAAATTGTCACAGAATCCAAACCAAATTTGGATCAATGCTCACGGAGTAACGAATCGTGAGTGAAATTTTTATCCCACCTCAAGCGCTTTTATTTAAAACTGATCGTCGGGTTATTTTTCACACCCTGTATGCGAGTAAAAAACATGAACGAGAATATAAAGAATGGATGTATAAATCGCTGGGCAAAAGTGACAGGTGACAGTTGTCTGAAGTAAAAAAAAAAAAAAAAAAACAAAAAAGCAGAGAAAGCTCACGGAGAGAATTAGAAAGTTTGAAGGAGATTTGTGCGGATGACCAGAGACGTTTTCACCCGGTAACTTTGGCGGGACATTTTCAATTTGTCACCAATTTCACTCTCGCCAGAAAGATGGAAAGAGAGAGAGAGAGAGAGAGAGATAGAAACGCACACATACACGCGCGGAGAAATGTTGGCGAGTCGAATGTTTGCGCCGAGGCGAAATCCCCACAGGGTGTGTATCGAGGGGGTAGAAAAATTGTTGTCCCTGGCGTGTTTTCCGCTAGGTCGACGCGTCGCTAACGCCCTTGAGCGTTTTTCTAAAACTGAACTTTCCCTCCGCGAGACCAAGAAACGCGTGTATATTCCCGCCGCACGAGACGTATTTTCATCCCCCATTACCCTTTCCTTTTTCTCGTCTCATTCTCATCCTGGACAACCCTCCTCTCTTACACAATGTATATATATAGAGGGAATAAAACCTCCCTCGAACATACCACGACAGATTTTCTGTACGAGATATACGAGCATACGTACAAAGTCTATTTTTCGAAGCTTCTCTCGTCGCGTTCGCTACGCTGCGGAAAAGCTTTTCGGGCACTCGGTAAATTCGTTCCTGCTGCAGTGTATCGAACCGCCTTTAATGCAACCGACGTGATCCTTGAGTGGCTTGCGTCTCTAACGGGCGGCAAACTCCTCGATTTCTCACCCCCGGAAACACTGAATAATTGATGGATAACATTTTTTTTTTTTTTTGGTACAGTAAAGGCCGGATAAAAGAGACGGTAGTTTTCGAACTTGGAATATATCGAGAAGCGAAATATTCTAACGGAGCGAGGAGAGAGAAGACGAGGCGCGTAAATGTATCTCCGATTTTTCTACAGCTTTGGAAATTCAATCGACAGGGGTGAGAAATATTGGATCCGTCTGTTCCCGGGCATCAGGTGCATCAAATCTTAGCTTTTTCAAGTTTCATTGGGTAGATTCGACGTGGCTAAGTTTGGAAAATAAGATTCGTCTCGTTTTAGCTTATTTTACTTCGTTTCGAAGTGACGTTTCCCTGCGTTGAGAATCAAAAGTTTGAATAAAGAGAAGGGAAAAGAAACAATCCCCTGCAAAAAATCTACAGCAATGTCATTTACACCAAGGATCGGTAAAAATTCAAGTGAAAAAACGTTCTTAATATGCGATACAAATGATTCTGACCAAATTTGATTTACACGAGCTAAGATATCAACAATTTTGCGAAAAGGTATTATAATCGGAACTTTCAAAATGCTTGAACTCCGATGCTATTGATCCGATTGTAATATCTTTCGGCTCATGTTTTTCGCTGTAGGGATTAGAACATAGTTTCTTCTTTTTTTTTTTTTTTAATATTTTTTAACAATTTGTGGGTGATAACAAAATCTAGAAAATATACTAAAGATGGATAAAAGAAACGAAAGTTGATTTACTTCGGAACTTTCTGACAGTAAAACCCTTTTTCCGACAGATGCCTGAAGAGTTAGATTTTCAAAACCGGTGGAGCGTGCGTAAAGTGCCCCATTTACGAAAAGTGCGGTAAAACGACGGTTGCGCATGCGCTTACCTGAAATTCTCAATTTTACGCACTAGAGCCTCCTTGGCGCACGCGCATTGTCCGATAACTTAATTTTACGCACGGACTTTACGCGTTGTCAGTGACGTCACTGGGCTGAGTTGAAACCGAAGTTTGCGTCTCTAGGTTTGGTTTCATAAAGCCTGGTCTATGCTTCTGGACCTTTGAACTGCCCTTGATCTATTTTTCTAAAATTATCATATCATTATCCATTCGTTGGCTGCTCAAATCGAAGTTTCCTTCACAAGTATTGGAAAAAATAACTCGCGTCAATGATGCGGATGGAGAATGTCTGGATCGTATGTTTACTCTGTGAACTTGACACTCATCGGAAATTACTCACTTTTCGCATTTGTCCTAAAATATACTATTCCACGACTCAAACGTAAAAATATGTGACGCTATTTCTCACAAATGACACGCGCGTTGGGAAATACCAAATCAATTCTCCACCAGTAGGTGAAAACAGTTTTTTTCCCACCGATGGAAAAATATATCGCCACTAGTGGAGAAACGGTTCGCCATTTCCCACCGCACACGTCATTCATTGTGAAATTGCGTCTTCCGTCGATTATCAGCAGGCGGTGAAAATCCGTCGGTTTTACATTTTTATTGTGAAAAATATCGTGTGTAAACCGTGGTCATCGACGATATTCGCACTCATAATAAATCGCCAACTTACCGCACTAGTCGCGAAATATACCATTTTTAAATTGTCGATAACTCGGTTCGCGGTACCGTATCTTGCTAAGATTCATTTTTATAACACAGTAGAGATGTCGTTTTACTCCGAGTTAAGCATCATTTACGCAAATGATGTTGTTGAACATTTCTCCAAAGGTTTAATTACTTCTCTTTTATCTACTTTTCATTCAGCCTGCGGGACCGATTCATCACGATCAGTTTTCGTTTGAACTTTCGCGCTCGAGTTCGGCGAACAAGCAGCTTGCAAGCGTCGAGTAAAATGGCGAAAAATAAGCCACCCTTGGATATTACTCTCCGAGGACGCGATTTCGCCGGCTACATGCAAGCCCGCCCATTAACATCCCGCGCCCATCTCACGGCCAACGAGCAACCGGATAGATCCGCGTGCATATATATACGCGCTATACTTTACTCGAATTTTCATTATTACACCCGCCTACGTACCTGACGTAGCCGTTATACTTTCACTCCGACACATTTCACCCTGGGGAGTGAGTGCGTCGACGTCTCAACCAGGAATAACACCCCTTGCGCCACGTGTAAGACCGACCTCTTCATCCCTGTGGCGGAAAAAAAAAAATTTCACTTGCAAATTAAAATCTGAAATGTTGTATCTGTATAATACAGGTGCCCGACGCTTCAACCCGGTACTTTCTTTTGATTATCCTTCTTCTTCTTCTCTTTCTTCTTATTTTTATAACTCTGGAACAAGCTGGCTATCTATTAGGTTTTAAAAATATTCCGGTCTAAAAAGTGGCCACGAATAATGAGAGACAAAATTTTTGTCCAAAATTGATTTTCCAGAAGCACAAAATACGCGAAACTTTATCTTCACTTTCCATTGAATTTTTGTGTTTTTTTTTTTTTTTATTCTTCTTTTTTTAATACCTTATCGAAACATGCTTGAAATACTCTTGCGATGTAATAAAAATAACAAGTTATACTTGGAACTAGACAGTTTCGTCGAGCGTTATATTTTGTCCATAAATGTGTCTTACAAACCTGAGAAACAAAATTTTACTTCAGAATAAACATCTGCAACTTCAACTGCAACAACGCAGAACTTGAGACTCATTTTCTTTTTCGTCTAACCTTAAAACGATTGCTTGAATTAACTGTTACGGAAATTGCGGCCGTGTAAAAATAACGAACTAGTCGAAATTGGACGGTTCTTTCAATTTACATTCCCCAAAAAAGCGTCTGCGTAACCTATGAAATAAAATTTCACTTTCAAATAAAATGTATTAATACAAGCGCGCAAAATTGCGTCTCGTTTTCTTTCTCTTCTAACCTTGAGAAAAAAGCTCGAAATACCCTTGGGAGAAAATAACCGTATAGCGAACGTATAACTAGTTACTCGAGACTAGACAGTTTTGTCCAGTATACGGTACATTTCTTGTCCAGAAAAGAGTTTCTCTCTGGATGAATTTTCGTGCCCTTAGTTCTGACCTTTGTATAGTTTTCCCACCATGTATATTCAAGTTTTCGTTTCCTTCTGTTTCCCGTAGATTTTTTCTTGTCCTTGTATCTTGACAGTTTTGTCCAGTATACGGTACATTTTTGTCCAGAGAAGTGTTTTTCTTTGGATGGAAACTTCATTTCCTTCGTACTGACCTTTGCATAGTTTTCCCATGATGGGGATTCAAGTTTTCGTTTCTTTCTTCTTCCCGCAGATTTTTTCTGATCCTTTTATCTGCGGGGCTCAGGAAAAATTCCCCGAACGTATAACTAGTTACTCGATACTGGACAGTTTTGTCCAGTCTACGGTACATTTTTGTCCAGAGAAGTGTTTTTCTTTGGATGGCACCTTCATTTCCTTCGTTCTGACTTCCGTATAGTTTTCCCACCATGTGTATTCAAGTTTTCGTTTCCTTCTTCTTCCCGCAGATTTTTTCTGATCCTATTATCTGCGAGGCTCAGCAAAAATTCCCCGAATGTATAACTAGTCACTCGATACTGGGCAGTTTTGTCCAGTATACGGTACATTTTCGTCCAGAGGAGCTTTTCTCTTTGGATGAGCCTTCATTCCGTTCGTTCTGACTTCCGTATAGTTTTCCCGCCATGTGGATTCAAGTTTTCGCTTCCTTCTGCTTCCCGTAGATTTTTTCTTGTCCTTTCATCTGCGGGGCTCAGGAAAAATTCCCCGAACGTATAACTAGTTACTCGAGACTAGACAGTTTTGTCCAATATAGGGTACATTTTTGTCCAGAGGAGCTTTTCTCTTTGGATGAGCCTTCATTCCGTTCGTTCTGACTTCCGTATAGTTTTCCCGCCATGTGGATTCAAGTTTTCGTTTCCTTCTGCTTCCCGCAGATTTTTTCTTGTCCTTTCATCTGCGGGGCTCAGGAAAAATTCCCCGAACGTATAACTAGTTACTCGATACTGGACAGTTTTGTCCAGTATACGGTACATTTTTGTCCAGAGGAGCTTTTCTCTTTGGATGAGCCTTCATTCCGTTCGTTCTGACCTTCGTATGGTTTTCCCGCGACGGGGGTTGAAGTTTTCGTTTCCCTCTGCTTCCCGCAGATTTTTCTGTGGGCGTTCAGTGAAAATTCTCGGAATATCACACTATACCGCAAGTTTCCGCGAAGCTGGATCACTTTCTGCCACAGGAGTTTCGCGGAAGTATTTCACTGCCGAGTTTGGTTTCACCCATCCCTTACGGCTTTGGTGTAAGGCAGGAGTTTACGGCCACCCTGAACCTTCGTTCGGGCCTAAAAGCTTAACCCACGGGCGCGAATTGAGGCGCGGAGGGTATAACATTATGTTATACACACATACGTACCGTTTGAAAAATTTAAAGTACCGCTTCAAACTCAGCTCCCACATCCCGTTATGTATACATCTAAACTCTGAGTGGCTAAACGAGCTTGTAAAAAATCTGGACGAAAAGCTGGAAGAGGCAGGTAACAGACCGGAAAAAGATTTCAAAACCCCGGCGTCTTGCGGTTGAAATATTCCGACCTTTTTTCCGGTCAATATTCCGCACCTTTGATCTTTTCTCTAATTTGTAATCCTTCAAACGGTTCAATCGTTTTCAAGTTCTTCCCTCATTTCTCAGTGCTCAAAATCGTCGTTCGAAAAATCGTCAAATTTATATTACACAGGTGATAAAAAATATTTTAAGGAAACTCCGTATTCGATGTTGTTTTAAAAACGTCGTTATTTAACGCTTTATAACCACGGTGAATATTCAACCCTCAATATTTTACAAAATTTTTTTTTGCACCGCTCGTCGTGACACCGAAATAAAATAAAGAGAAGATTGAGTTGTGATTAAACAGGCAGAGGATCAACCGAGATCCGGGATTTTTATATCCTAATGCCGTTCCTCGTGTTTTACGTTTTTTTTTTTTTTTTTTTTTTATTTCCTCTTCATCCTTCTCGGCGTGCCCTGAATTCATTCCTCTGCCTCTTTCTCATTTCTCGTTTTTATTCAAGAGGTGGGATCGAGATTTCCGAATGTAGATAAGGATCCCCTCGTTATTACAGAGACGTTTTTTTTTTTCCCTCCCTTGTTCCTTCTCTTTGAAACAGTTCACCTCAAAGCTCGACGATTCCTCGTGTTTCACTCACGGATATTCGTTTTTCACACTTTAAATTCTTCATTTGATGTTTGAACTCAATGAATTTTCATAATTCAGTCTTACCGTTATTAATTATTATGATTATCATCATTCCGGTATAATACAACATCGTATTATACTCCAACCCTAATTCGGTCTTACATTTATAAATTTGAGCATCAATTACCGCCGAGCTGTTTGTCCTCTTACAATTATTACTTTTTTCCCGTTCTACGATTCTTTGTTTCGGATATTTTTTATTTGAACAAAAAAAGTGAAAGGAAACACGATATTCCTGAAACGTTGTAATTTTTTTTTTTTTTTTTTCTCACCACCGACTCCATGCACAAAGCAACGGAAGTTGGTTTGGCGAAATATCGAGTATCACGATGATTAAAATCATGTTCCTCGATCGAGAAGAAGGAGATGAGAAAAAAAAAGAAATCTCGACTACAAAAATAGGTGAAAAACGTGAATGTTTAGGCGAGTATAATATCTGAAGGGAAACCTAAGACTCGAAGTAAAAAAAAAAAAAAAAATCGCGGAAACACGTGGATAGATAAGGTGTAAAAACGACGTTTGAAATCAATCCGTCCGTCTCGCGAACGAGAGAGTGAACGTAAAAACGAGCATTCCATTTGTCTCTCGGCTTTGCCCCGCAGCATCCCTTGCGAATTATATAAACGCCAGTTAAATTGTTCGCTGGGCAAGCGGCAAAATCACCCCGAAGCTGCCCGAGTTGGACGAGAGGAAGGAAGGAAGGAAGGAAGGAAGGAAGGAAGGAAGGATGGATGGATGGGGCGGTGAATAGACGGAGGCTGAAAATGACTATCCTCAGCGAAATATTATCAAGTGGAACACGGAATAGAATGGTTAAGGGTTGATGGATGGCCTTAATTTCACTATGATTACCATCGGCCGGCAAGGAATTTCACCAAGATTTCATCGTACCTTCACCCTTGCGGATTATACGCGCGAGAAATTTCTTCACTCGACCCAAAATAACCTACCGTAAAACGGACATCCCTCCCACTCATCCTTCTGCTGGGGTCTTCTTAATTTCTTATTTTTTTATTTTTTTTTTTTTTTCTCCCACCACCGTGAAACGGAATTTTCACTTTGAATACGGGGCTTAGTAATTTTTTTTTTTTTTTTTAACCCTACTCTCTCATTTTCCACTCGTTCCTACGACGCGAAAAATTGGTTTCGTTTTTTTTTTTGTTTTTTTTTTCCACCATGATTTACCATTTTTATAAAAAAAAAAAAATTCCAAATTTAACAGTGATACGGTGAAAAGGGTGGGTTCAATTTGGGTTTAATTTTGTTCAAAATCGCGTATGATGCGAAAATATCGCGCAATTTCGGTCGAGCTCATCAATCGAATTCTACCAGTGTCGAATATTGGATAAAGTGATTATTAAACAAACAAGAATGAAGTGATTGAAAAAAGAAAGCAAACAAAAGTAAATTAACGCACACCCTCTCACTCCGTTGATTCTCAAACATTTTATCCGGATTAATCCGTCCCACTAGATTCAATAATTAATTAAATTGAAAAAAACAAATATTGGAAAAATAAAATGGTTGACAAAAAATGATCGAGAAATTAAAACGTGGAATATAATATTGAAATCCCAAACAAGCATGGTGAAATACAAATAAGTCAACGTGCATTATACGCAAACAAAATATAATCGCAAATATCTTTTACGATGTGATCGAAGTCGCGCCGTTTTATAAAACACAATTTTTTTACTCAACATTTCATCACGTTTAGTGATGTCGGAAAAGTTTTGGGTTCATCTCGAAAATCACAATTTCTCATTGAGACGAATCGTTACGGTTTCGAACCTCTTGAATCCGAAAAACAAGGAAAAACTTTTAGATAAATTTCGAAAGCGGCTGGATAAAAAAAATTTGAAACTTGCAGAATTTTGTAACGAAACGATGGGCGTAAAAGATTTACCAAATAAACGATTATATTTTTGCTAGTTTGTATATTTATTTTTGAATCGCGTTTGCGATTTTTCAGAATTTTTTTTCACCAATTTTTCTTTAATAACTTATTCAATCCGCTGTCGTTTCACGACGATAAAAAGTATCTTGAAAAAAAACTGTTCTACCGGCTTGTTCTTTCTCCGATCATTTCACAGGTACTCCAATCACCAAAACAATCTTCGCGTCTCAAGAACTGTAAGATGTGAAAATTCAGAAATTGAAATTAAATTTGCAATTACCGTTTCTCCGTTTCAAAACAGATAAATCTTTCGTATTCAGTTTAAATCGAGTATAAAAACTTGAAACAAAAAATTTCAACTCGAAAATATTCGACAAATGAAAAATTGGTTTGAAAAATGCGAGACACTTTTATGCGTTACCGTATATTTTCATCTCTCCCTCTCTCTCTCTCTCTCTCTCTCTTTCAATTTTCCGGTATCGAATGAAGCTGCGGATACTTAGGAAAGCGAGTCGGCGGCCAGTTTTTCGGTCCCTTTGACAAAACGTTAAAAGCGTATTAGCGAGAATACAATTTACCCCCTTTGACAGCGAGTTGCAGTGAAGTTGGCTAACTGTGTACCTACACAGACTCGCGGAATGCGGCGTGCACGCCTATTTTTATTTCCTTGCATTCAACTTTTTTCCGCTCTTCCCATAGACACAGAAATTTCCAGCCATCGGAAAAACCGCGCGGCTCGTTTCCGACTCTTTTACGCACTCCGCCACAGCAGACGCCCACTTCGCTCTTCAAATGGAGAATAAAAACTGAAAAGAGGTGAAAATGTGATTAGAAAAAAAACAAAACGACGAAAAACTAGACACGGGAGGAAGAAAAATATAGAGAAACTTTTTTTTTTTTTACGTTTTTTCTCGCTTAATCGCTTTCCTTACAATTTCTCACTCTCTTTCTCTGTTTTATTTATTTATTATATATGACCGATTTACGTATCCGCTCAGCAACACGTTTTGTTCTACCAAACGTGGTTATCCTCTTCAAGGAGAAAATCCAACCCTTTGTCTTTCTCGATTATGTTAATTTGCGTGCACAACTGATTGCCAGACGATTGAATTTGTCGTTCTTGTCTTTTTTTTTTCAACATTTCCTATCTTCTCTGTTTTGCATCTCATTCGAATTCTTGTTTAAATATTATTTTACCAGTTCCTTTGATCTTTGAAATTCTTGTTCAAGATATTTTATTACACGACTTCGTTATAATATTGATGTATAATCAATTGATCGTAACGATCTTATTCGCTTTGAGAAAATATTTTTGCAATTCTTTTCCGAAGAAGAAGCTTTTATACAGCGGACGAAAGTTTTTTCGTCTTCCTTTAACAGAGAATCAAACTCCGAGACAAGGTTCAATTGAATTCTAGGTGCACGGCACTCTACCAAAGTGAAATCAGAGATTTATTACTTCGAAATTGGTCTATCGTTGTTTTCGAAGAATTTCAATCAATCGTTCGGATTCTGAGTATTTCGAGTATCTTGCCAACTGAAAGAATTTCTTCAATCCTAGTATCTTGTTACTTCTAAACCTATCTATATGTATATCGGATCGAAACACGGCTCGTTCCGTGAAGTTGAACTTGTAGAACCCGAATGCCTACGTCATTTTGTAAAATGTTTGTTTCTTATTTCGTAATTCATTTTTATGAAGACGGTAACATTGAAATCTGTCGATAAAGCTCGTTCGAAATAAATCTTATCATTCGAAATTATCGAATTTCTCCTGAAAGGCGAAAACGACGTGAAATGTAAAAAATTTTGCCATCGGTACGCAATTTCAGGAATAAATATAGAAACAATCGAAAATCTATACCGTAATTATAATTAATTGATGAGATAATTGAAAATAACTTGAATCTGATGAATTGTTGATTAAATTTGTATTAAAAATTAACCATCGTCTTACTAATTTTCTTACTACTCGTCGAAAAATCAACTCCGATTAAGGTCACGCAGTATTCCTACCCTTACCGACCGAGCAAACTCACCCTTTTCGAGATACGAGTAACCTACCTGAATTCCTCTCCAAAATATCGACGCACCGTCGAAATTCGAACGCTTTTCGTTTGTTCGTATTATTTAATACAGAGAGCAAAAAGTGTGAATTATCTCGGTCGGTACAGATGGGAGTACCACGTAACCTTAACTCGAAATCGATCAATCGGTAAAAATAATCGTTCTGCGGATGATCAAATTCGAATCTTACATGTTTATGTAACTTGATCGAATAATCTTTGAACAATGCGACGCACAATCGATGACCGTATTACATCTTCTTCCATTTTTTCGCTTTATCTTTCTGTCTCGTTTCGCTGCTGCGTATATACCAAGGCAGAGAGAAGTTATATTTTCCCTCAGGGTATATCTATGTTAATCATTACGCCCGTCGCCTTCTCGGGGAATGAAATTTTGCTCGTTAAGTGGTAATCTTCAATGATTTTCCGACATAATTGAAGCGTATGATTGACAGCGAGGTGCCGCGGCCTGAGGCGGGATCTTTAACCTTCGTATTTCGTACTTCGCACCCCTTCGAATACGACTCGAATAGCCTCGAGCCCCTTCTTTCCGACGCGGCTGGGGAAAGAAATTCAAGGAAACGAAAGTGAAGGAAAAAAAATAAGTAAAAACAACGAAACGAGCTATATAAACTATCCTGAAATCTGTAAAATTTATACAAAACTGCAGACTCGTCCAAAGTTCGATAAAATTACGAGAAAATGAAAAAAAAAAATAACAATTTTGGAGCATTTTTTTAAATTTCAAAGCTTGAAATCAAGATCTTTACTGGGTATCTTTAATCGTTTATTATTTAGAAATTTCCCTCATAAATAGAAACTATTTAAATTGGGGCGTGGTTGAAATTCCGAATTTGAAAAGTTCCGAAAACGCAAAAAATTCTGAATTTTGAACAGTAAAAAAAAAACAAATAAATAAATACCGTTTAATATATACGTAACAGAAAAAAAGAAAATGAAAAGCAGATACAAATTCGGCACGTTAAATCCTTCATATGTGGAATATTTTTTTTTCGAAGGAGGATTTAGTTGCAGAGCTGTGTAATTTGGAATTAGGCGCTTTCGAAACTTTTAAAACTCGGAACTTCGACCCCTTCATTTTGAATATTGACTCGGAATAACACGGAATGCGAATGAGAATATCGCAGCGTTTCGGAGTTGAAGAGACAAATGTTCGTATTTTCTTCTTCTCCTTCTTCTTCTTCTTCTTTTCTTTATCTTTTTTTTCTTTCCCGACATTGCCCGCGGAACGGGAAAAAAAACATTTGCCTGATAACAAAGCGATAAAATTGAGGCAAATTTTAGAAATAAATAACGAAAACAACGATATCGGAAATTATTTCTACCCCCGGGATGTCGTTCAGTTTCTTGTATGTATAATGTATATACATCTGTAAGAGGCCGTTGAATACATGAATATGTGAGCGCAGTTTTGCTGCAGAAATAATATCGCGGAAGGGACGAAAAAAAATAAAAAAAAAAAATAAAAATAAAAAACACGGAAAGTGGTTTTCGAACTAAACATTCGGGAGGTTGTTGATTTGCGAAAGTTTTAATAATCCCGAAACATTGTAAAACAAATATCAAATATCGAGTATAAAATACTCGCAAACTCGCTGAAAATTGGTAGAACAAAAGACTTCGGTTCGGGCGGTTTCAAATTCTGTTGGATAAATTTAACGAGTGGAAAACAAAAGGCGGCCTCAAGGGAGGAAAAGAGAAAAATTGATATTAATAAAAAAAAAAAAAAAAAATGTACAAAAACTTGCACCGAATCCAGCGCGTGCAGTTTTTTTCTATTATTTTCCATTGCTCTTCCCCGCCGTTGTAAAAATTAACCCTGTCAATAAAAGTCCACATCGATTAATGTAAAATTAAACATCATCGGTGTAAAATTATTCGTTCTGATACTAAATACTAAAATCGTTTGGATTTCTATAGAATATTTTCTGTGTTACGTTTAACATCGAATTTTTAACGGTGATGTTATTTTCCACTTCAATTCATTCGATCTTGATTTCCTACCACCCTCTTTTCGCTGCTCTGCGATTTCTAGTATTCAAAGTTTTAATTTTCCCCTCCTGTTTTCGTACCGCCTGCGTTGAACTTTGTTATTTATGTGCCTACGTTTATATACACATATAATACATTTACGTAACGACGTTTTAGAAAAATTTATCGACTCTCTTGTCATCTCAAGATCGAGTGCCGTGCAAAAGATGGTGGATGATCTGTTTTGAAAAATTCTAAAAACTCGCGACGCGACGTCGTCGGATTGTTGAAGGAACTTTGATGAAAAAAAAAAAAAAAAAATTGAAGATACTTTTGTTTTTCAATACTTTTCAGACATTCTTTTGTGCGTTATTTACAGCCAGACACGCAACCTCTTTTTCGATTCTTTATACTCTCGTATATATTTCTATAAATTCTGCTCTCGTACGTATAAGATATCCGTAATAAACAAGACGATTTGTCATCGACAAAAAGCCGACGGATTTGAGACGAAATAAAATTTTAGCTATGAAGTAATTTTGAAATATCAAGGATGTCGGTGGTGGACAAAAATCCACACTTTTTATTCATTTTATTGCAATCTGTATAATCGTACATTTAATATTTTTAAACTGATTATTTATTGTATCCAGCTTAAGTTACGGAGATTTTCTTTGAATATGGTAAAATAATAAATATCGGGATTGCGAAGGAAATAAATTATTTACAATTTGATGGATTAGTTGGATTTCGCTCATGTTACTTTGAAAAAAAAAAGAAAAAAAAAAAACTGCCTTCTACAAAGTCACCGAAACTGAATTCAATTGATTTTTGTAATTCGCGCGCAAACGTGTAAAACTGTTAAATTATTCTCCAATCCGCGAAGGATAGCAATTTTTTTTTTACCTAGTTCTGAAAAATTCATATTCATCGACTTTATTCGCACCCTTTGCAAAAAAAAAAAACAAATGCCGAACATTTTCTACACGGTATTTTATTCCCTCGAGCCGTTGCAGCGGATACGAGAATTTTTCTTCTCTTTCTCTCTTTCCCCCGAAGTGGGTTGTAGCCTTTTCATCCCCTGTGCAGCATTCCCACGGGTTTGCACGACGTGCACAACCTGAATACGTGTAACCGTTTGAAAAAATTACGAATACCGGAACCAATTGTATCGCAGTAAATGGAAGGAGGAGGGGGAGGAGGAGGAGATAAGGAAAAATGCACTCGATTCTCGCAAACTCTGATCTCGCCTCCGGTTTTATTTTAAACCCTTCGAATTTCCCGCATTCCGATATTCAATACACATACCTCGACTCGATCAACCCTCTTCGAAATGCGCCTAGCATGTCTCGAATTTTTATCTTTATTCTATTCTTTTCACCTTCTCCCTTTCTCCTCTTACGTTTACAAGCGCGAGTTGGGTGACATTTTTTTTATTTTCATTTTTTTTTTTTTAAACTCATTCTTCTCGCTTCGCGAAGTATATTCGTTTCAGTTATTGTATTCGATTCTTTCCTTTTGAAATATTGAATATTTAACGTTCGATTAACCGCGACGTTTTTTTTTTTCTCTGACAGTAATGAATCGTCGATTGAAAAACTTGGCTGTTTTCTTTTCTAACTGAAAGAGAGACTTCCGATTCGATTCTAATGATCGTTGTACGTTGTACTTGGATTATTATACAGTCTTGATCAGGGAAAACTCTCGAGTGTTCAAACCTTGATTTTCTCTTGGGAATTATCATCGTCCGCTCTGTATATCGGTTGAATATCGAATGATGAGATTCATTAAGAATCGCGTTCATTTTTATTATCAATGGAAATCCGTGCACCAAGAACATCGCGTTCGATTTATGCTTTTTTAATTCGGATTCGTTTTGTTTTTTCACATTTTTATTATCAACTTTGTGCAATAAAAATCTCCGACGTGAGAAATTATGTGCATGTATGGGGAATTCCATGAGAACCCAATCAACGTTTGACCCTCTCCATTTTTGATTTTGTATAAAATTTGTCGTGCAATTGTCTCAGCTCTGAAACAGTTCCTTCCATTTTTCAGATTTTTTTTATCCAACTTCTCAATTATTTATAAACATTTAAAGTGATTTCGAGAAGGATGTTTGAAAAGGAAATATTTAAAGTGATTCTGAAAGAAATTCTCAAAAACTATATTTTCTATTCCAAACATTTCTACCAGTGATGAGCTGATTTTCTTCCATTTCTTTTCAGCATAGTCGAGTTTTTTTTTTTTTTTTGTCATGGTTTGAACGGTCTGAAAATTTCCGAAAAATTTTCAAAACTTGTATTTCTCACTCCGAACATTTCTAAAGCGGTTCCATCATAAAGCGATTTTTGTTTACTTTTTCTTGCACATTCAACGGTTTTTTCTTAACTTCATAATGAAACTGGTCTAGAAATGTTTCAAGTGAAAAATAGAGGGTTTGAGAATATTTCGATCGTTTGAGCAACGTTTCAGTTGATCAATAAAATTCAAAATTGTAAAAAAGAAATACAAGAAACGAACTCATCATGCTTCGGGTCTTGAAATTTTTGGACAGAAAATACAGTATATGAGAATTTTAAATATGGTCTTTTTTAAAATCACTCTCAATATTCGTAAATGAATAACCAGTTGAATAAAAAATCCAAAAAAATTCAGGGTACTGTTTCGGAGTTGGGAGAATTGCAGGAAAATTTTTGAATAAAATCAAATATGGCGAAGGTCAGACGTTGGTTCGGTTCGCATGGAATTCCCCATATCCATGTACAATAAGATTTTCAACAAATTTTTTTCGGAAATCAAGTTAATGATTTCCTTTAAATATAACTACAAACCTCGAAGAAAATTACATAAATTTTTTTTAAATACGAATTCTAATCTCACCTCTCAATCCCTCTTTTCGTTCGTACATTTGAACATAAATAAATTGAATATTTCGTTCAAAAACATGTCAGATTTACGACTAAAGGTGCGAATACAATAATTGCACAGGTATCGCGAGACGAGTTGAGACGGGACGGTAAGAAGATGCTTTCGCGTCTGTACGTGCTCAGGCATTTGGCAAAATGAGAAGTTGAGACGAAATATAAGCAATTGCAGGAGTAAATATCGTTGCTCCCAGGAGCGGAGTAAAGACGTAATCACACCCAACGTGTACCGGCGTTTTCGAGTTTGGGTATACGGTGGAATAACACCGGCGTTATACAGCCATATATCCCATTTTCGTATGGGGTGGGGTTGAAGACAATGAGAAAGAGCGAGAGAGAGAGAGGCGGCGTCCCGGCTGCAGGAACATAATTATTCCACTCCGGGATATTCTCGTATTTTGGAGGGATTCTCCATCAAAGATTCGGGTCGAGTTTAGAGTAATAAAGGGATTCTCCGGCCCTCCTTCCGGCTCGAAACAATTGATATGTTAATTAAAATAATATTCTGCAAAAGCTACGCTGAGAGCAAAAAGCCCCTCCCCCCTAACAAAATATTACTATGCCTCCCGGTAAAAGCTCTGCGTTTGCGATCAATCTTCCACCGCGATTTTGAATCAGGAATTTTCACTCGGCGTTACTTGACTTAATTTCTACAATTTTTCCCGTCAAGTTTATTTGGAGAAAAGAATACAGCTACTTTACAGCGACACTGTTGAAGTGAATTCGAAGAAGAAGAAAATTTACTAGAATCCCTGAGAGTAATGGAGTACAACCTTAAAAACAGGCAACACTGTGCTTCGATGTGTATATATATATATATATATATATATATATAAGATTTAATTATACGAGTTAATTAAACCATGTCTATGACGAAACGAAAATGAATAATACATTTAATGTTACCGCGATACGTAATTTATAATGTAATATTTATGCGTAGGGAGTTGTACGATTTTGCGCTAATTGCAACTGACAGGATTCTTCATTTGGCCGGAAATCATGTGTGGATAGAACTTCCGATCGTGCTGTTTAAGTGACGGCAGTGTGCGTTGCCATTCTTTATCGCGTGGACGTGACTCGGTTTCGAAACTCGAGAGAGGCACGATTGTCTGGTGCGAAAATAATTTTGATTAATCGGCGGGAATTGATTCGTTTCGGTGGTACTTTATCGTTTTCGGAGCAGCTTTCTCAAACGATCACGCGACACGATTATCCCCATTTTGTTCAGCTTTATTTCTCCACCTTATAGCTCCGGAATACATTTATATAAACTTAAAACATCTATTTCTTCAACACGGTTACATTCCTCGTTAAAAAGCGAAGATAAATTTTCAAAGCGGGAAAGTTGTAGCTCCAACGGTTGTTAAACTACGGCGAATTGAAGTTTGGACCAATCAGGCGTGAGATGAAATGCTGACGCTAGGTGGCGCGTCGAGCACGGCGGTCCGTGATTGGTCGAGCTTCAACTCGCTCCAGTTTAAAAACCGTTGGTCACACGAATTCCGTGCAAAGACGACTTTGCTCTGGTTTTCAACAAGGAATACGATGAACGGGAGAAAAACACGGTTTTGTAAAGAAGATGGCCACTCTTGCGGCAACTAGTAGTAAAACCATCTGCTTTCTGATTTCAGGTGTGAGGGTGGCTGGCTGCAGCTGGAATCTGGAGCGAGGGTCTGCGGTCAAAATGAGAGATTCGATCCACCCGTAGTCCTGTTCTCCGATAAGGATTCAACGACCCTCCAAATGCAGTGAGTGCCGGTATAATTAAGCTACTAGATATTTTTCGCCGAGGTTTAAATCGGATGGAAAAACGGTAATGCAATCAAAAAGAAAAAAAAAAAAAAAAAACGGTTGCCGAGGCTACTGAGACACGAGTTTTTGTCGTATTTTCCGTGGGACAATTTCGGGAAAAAAACAGTTCCTCTGACATGGTTAAATGAGCCCGAAATGGAGCGTGTCGGAAGAAAAATCGTGAGTAAAAAAGGAATTAGAATCGTTCCCGCAGTTGTACCCCGAGTCCTTGAACAATCCCGGTTTCATTGTTTACTCGAAAGAGCTCCGTGCTCTTCTGGAACGGAAAAAAAAAAGAGACAAAGAGAGAGAGAATGGAACAGGGCTCGATCCGAGGGTCAAGGTCAAGAGGTCGCGGCTCCGAACAGCCGGCGGGGCTTCCTTCGCCAATTTGAATATAACGAAAATTTTTCACGAAAGCAGCAGCAGCGGCGGCCCATTTTGCGGTCGAAGAGGAGGCGCTTTTAAGCACCCGTTTGACACAGAGGCGAGAAAGAGAGCGAGAAATTGGCGAGGTGCGGACGCCAGGACAATCCCCAATTCCCGGACGCGTTCATTATTTGCGCTTCTTAATTGGGTCGCCGAAAGGAACTGCCCTAAATTGCTTCATTAAGGAGTCCCATAAAATATTCATTCCACGACCCTATCCCGACGCTATCTCGGTCCGTCCACCTCTTCCTTTTCCCATTCAAAAACAAAAACGTTTCCAAAAAAAGAAAAAGAAAATTAAGAATAAAGACCGTGTTTCGCGCTCCATTCTTCTCAATTCTTCCTTGAAACAATCCGCGAAGAAGCTGAAATAAATGTGTTTTATTTTTTATTCGTTATTTTTTTTTTTTTTTTTACATTCTCCAAAATCTTACTTGCGTGGGAAAAAAAAAAAAATTCACGGGGTACGTTACGGAGGCGCTTATCGAACCTGTGATGAAAATTCTGTACTACGGTGAAATTTTTTCTATGATGTAAACTGATGCTTGGACGTTGTTCCGGAAAAAAGATAACCTGAAATAGCCTGACGCGGAACTTTAGATTAAAATTTTGATTGAAATATCAGACCATGGATGTCAGAGAAAGGAAGGGAATGAAAAAATAAAACAAAATAATTATCAAAGCGGATATTTTATACGTGCACTACGAAAGGAACATTGAGGCAAAAATTCGCTTGGTTGCAGCGCGGTTCTAAGTAATATTATTTAGAGCTTCGGACGTGAACGACGGGGGCCACTTTTCCAACCTCGTGGTAATCGATTTTCATTTTATACGAAACGTGATTCAGCGCAGGATTGTATAACGTAAAGTATATAGGTAAGAGTATAGGTATACCTACACGTCCCGTGTCTCGCCTGGATCTTACAGCTTCTCGACTTTTGTAAAATTGCCAAGGATCTTATTCCTTATACGGCGTTCGTGTTACGCCTTCTTAACAGTATCCGGTATCCATTCAATATAAGAGATCCAAATTCGGCTTCGAGTTCTAGTCTGGAAGACCGTTCGTTCGTGATGAGTAACAAAAATAATAAAGTTACCAAAAAGTTCTGTTTAAGACTTTCGTCACAGAACGATATCTGAAATGACGATAAAGAGTTTCACGTATCGTAAAAATTGTACTGGTTTGATTTTTGTAAAGTTTTGAAATGCAATTTTTCAGTCACGGTTAAATATGTCCTTTTACTCAAATCAGTTCAACTACATTTTTGGTTTTTCGAAACGTCATCACATATTCTGTAATTTCTTTCTATTCCAGACTTTTTCTAAAGTATTGTCGTAACTTTTTGTGTCTATCTTCATTTTTTTTTTCTCCCTTCTTCTTGTCAAACTTTTTTACCTTGGAACTGTGAGTCAAGGAACCGTGATGTCATTTTTAATCTATAAGTGTTTCTTCGAGTTTGGTTCACCGCGTATACATGTGTGCGTGTGTGCGTGTGTGAGTGCGTCTGAAAGTCATGGGGATAGAATTGGAGTGGAATGAAGAAGACGTTGGCTGAGCCATATTTCAACCCACTCTGACACATTTATGTTAGTCGCGATTCACGAACCGCAGCTCTTTCCCCCCATTTTCAGACTTTTATCAATTCTCCTCTCTGGGCTGCGTTACACAGCCACACATGCACCCACATTCGCATACAGAGATTTGTATAATTTATCGAATTCTAAACTATACGGTAAAAAGTTTGGCGAAATTTTCATACCCATTGATATGTTACATCGAATGTGAAATACACTTGCGAATACTTCGCCTTTACCGAGTCGTCGTGTTGAATTCTTGTTGTTGTAAATTATGTACTTGGGAAAGTTGGTAATTTTAAAAATTGCCTTGGGAAATGGTCACCGATTTGTCAATATTCGATCTATTTATATACACGATTTATATTTCGCCGTTATACGCGCGTCGAATTGTGTTACGAATATCGTTTCGAAAAAATTTGTCACATCGAGTATTTTGTTTTGTTTAGGATTCTGTGAGTCCCAAATCTCGAGGTTAATGAAAAATCATTGATTGTAGGCAATTAACAAATCCTTTAAATTCGACTACCCTGTTACCAGTTTCGTAATTCTGACTTAGCTTTATGAGAAATCGTTCGAGAATGATAAATCTGTGGATCTTTGGAAATCCAGAAGAATCGGAGTTAATTGATCGTCGTTAATTGCCTAACCAAATCGGATTCGAATCTTGAGCCTGGAAACTGCCACCCGCAGATTTATGGATTATCAACGTTTGTCTCTGATCGTCGAATATCGTTGAGATATATCTCAATTTGCAATCGCGGATAAATTTGCGAATAAGTTTTTTTTAACACGGTGGCAAAAAAGAGAAGGATACTTTGATCAAGAATTTATTCCACACTTTAACAGGTACTGACTCGATTCAAAATATCCGATATGTATGTATATTTCTGTCTGAACGTCGAGACGGTATAATTGAACGATATATTCCACGAACGATCTTCTTTGCGGATTCACGAGCCCCAAATATGGCAGTAAATTTAACGAGGGAAAAAGAGTAGCTGCAAAAAAAACAAGGAAAGGACATGGAAAGGCGAGTCGAACGGAAAAACTGGCAAATTTACATCTCGATTGAATTTTTCATTTGATTCTTAATGTTCATTTTCTATGTTTTATACCAAAGTTCTGCCTCGTGAAACTACAATAACGAAACGAAGGATTCGTCCCAAACACCAAAAGGAAACTGAAACTTTTTACTTCGCAATCACGAGTTTTACCGCTTCGAAGAAAATTAGAATATTTTTTCTCATTTATTAGATGTCAGTATTTTTTTTTTTTTTTTGCTGAATTAATTTAAATAATTACAGCATGAAAACTTGTTGAATATTGCGAATTTGCTTTGACAAAAGAACAAAGAAAGAAAGAAAATCATTGAATAATGATGTCCTTCTGTAAAGTTTTTGCGGATTATCGGACCTTTTTTAAATTAGAATTGATGTTTCGTCTTCGAATTTTATCCCTGTGTTCAGGGATTACCGTTTGAATTAAATTTCCCTGGTAAGCGAATCCAGTTCCACGTATTCGGAACTTGTTCCACATATTTTCTGTTTCTTTTCCTTTTTTTTTTTTTTTTTCTGTCCCAATGCGAACTCCTTCCTGTCAGCCGATACAAAGGACAGAGCTTTAAT
The DNA here is from genome assembly GCF_021155775.2 of Neodiprion pinetum. Lineage (NCBI taxonomy): Eukaryota > Metazoa > Arthropoda > Insecta > Hymenoptera > Diprionidae > Neodiprion > Neodiprion pinetum. The sequence continues at coordinate 32,008,645 of NC_060236.1, read as the reverse complement.
CTCCGTTACGGTCGGGTCAAAGAAGAAGGGGAAGATTTACAGAGCCGCGAGAGTTTGGTCGGAAACAGTCGAGTACATGCAGGAAGTTGACCACACGTGTTAAAGTGGAGAGCAGGGAGAGGCTAAGCGGAACGGGTAGAAAAACTGATTTTCGCAGTTCGTAACCCTAAAAGCTTTTACGAGGGTCAAATCTTCGGCGTGTCTCTCCTTTGTCAATTCCCGCCTCGCCGCTTCCCCGTTTTCGCAACTTACTATTTTTCTCCCGCGAAGAGCCGTTTTGGGTAAATTTTGAGCCTCCTTTGCCGCATTAACAGCAGCAATAAACAAATAATTAAAATTTTGCATAAAATGAGCTCTTAAATGGTAGGAAATCATTGATTTTGACGGTTCTCAAACGACCTGGCATCACGATTATCATCAATTCATCTAATTTTATTTCTTAACAATTTTGTTCCAAAATACATTTATTTAAACATTATATGAAGATCGTGTAGAACTGGAAGTTGTTACATTAAAATTTTCGAAAAATCTACGTCAGTTTTGTCATCACTTATTCAATATATGTTTCTTTAACACGGTTGCATTCCTTGTGAAAAATCGAAGCTAAGTTCTCAAAGCGGCGATGTCGTAGCTCCAACGGTTTGCTAACTACAGTGATTTGAATTTCGAACCAATCAGGCGTCTATACGAGACGCTGACGGCAGGTGGCGCGTCGACTGCGGCGATCCGTGATTGGTTGAGCTTTAACTCGCTCTAGTTCAAGAATCGTTTATCGCTCGAGTTCCGTGAAAAGACGGTTGTACTTTGGTTTTTATCAAGGAATACGATGAGCGTGAGAAAAGACGGATGACTGAAAAAGGTAACCTCTTTCAAGTGGATTCAAAGTAACCATCTTCTTTTTCGGTATAAAATGCACTCTTATGTAAAAGAAAAATGTAAGTCTCCAAGGAAATTAAATTTTAGTTATTTTTTCAGATCACTGTTTAAAAGCCCCTATCGTTATTGGTTTGAGAAAAAAGTTGGAAAGCAAATTTTCCACCAAACGATCATTTGATTCTCTTGAACAATCTTCTTAATTTCATTAAAAAAAAAAAAAGGGAAAGTGACCCTAACCATTGATCAACCTGAATACAGAACTCGTGACAAAATCGATTGACTAATTTCGCTTGATTTTGAAAAGTCGTCAGATTTTGAGCAAGATCATTTAAACGGTTATCTCAGAGCTTTTGCGCGTGAAAATAAAAATCCTGCGGTCGAAAATTCAAACCCTTGCAAATAACGGCAAGTTCCGTAACTTTTCTCGCAGACCTCTCGATTTTGCCAGCAGAGTTTTTTTTTTTTTTTTTTTTGTTTCGTTCGAATGCCGAAACGAAGAGGCAAAGAAACCGAAAATTATTCACAAGGAACAAAAAGGACGATATGGACAGTGGAGAAAAGGAATCCTGAAAGAGACTCGCGCGTCAGGGGTGAGAAAACGGTCTACTGCCGGGTTTAGACGTCGTTGAATTTTGAATGGGCACCCTTGTATGGCGTATTCATGCCGTCCCGCCGCTGTTTCCCGTTTTGTGGCTATTTTTCACCGGCACTTTGTTCCGTCCAGCACGTATAACCTCCGACCTTAACTCCGGCCACTTTTCCAAACTGTCAATATAAAATTGGGGAGGAGGTGCCGACCAGATATCGCTGTGAACTTTTTACCCTTTCTCGGAGTAAAACAATTCACTTTCTCTGCCTCTTCGATTCCTCGGACCGTGCGCAGCGAAGCCAGCTCATATCAAGTTCTGTTTTCCTAGTTTTATCGTTAGTCGAGCTTGATTATGTCGCCGAGCTTACCCCTCGTAAAAGAGCCGTGCCACGTTTTATTCGTCTACTGGCGTCTAGACCCGCAATAATGCGATATACCCGCACCCCTACCGAGGCTTGTAATATTTTTTATACACGGTTCGATGGAGTAAAAAAAAAATCGATGTCAAACTGTACAGCAACTTTTGGAAATGCTTGTATTTATTTATTTTTTTTTATTTTGCATCCGTGAGTAAAAAGGTGAGTGTTCAAATTGGTTAAGGAACTCTGTCAAACGGCATTTCTTTTTCGTGTTTGTATAAAAATAATTTGAAACCACTTGACAGATCGATTCCAAGGTTTGACGAGTTCACAGCTTGTAGAAAATTTGCGGTTCTTTTTTTCCCATCAATGTTTTTCGATTAACCTGAAAAATTCTGGACCGAGAGAATGGAAAAACTGATCTGTTTGAAGTTAAGAAAGTCTCCGTAGCTTGAGACGAAAATTCATTGAACTTATCCAGGTCTTATTATCCTGACAAGTTGTCGTTACTGTTATTACGGACATTTGAAAAGCGTGGAGGGTTGTACGATAGAAATCCGTAATCAACCGAATGCACGAGGGTGACTTTAAACTGAAGCTTTACAGCGGTATCTGGTATAATATATATGATGTACCTAAGGGGTATAATGGATATTAGGGAAAATGAAACTTGGAATGAAAATTCATGCCTACAATAAAAGCTCCGCAGCTTTGCGGCGATGAAGTCTATCGAGTTTATTACCGACCTATACAGGCACATACGTATAACACGTATATATATACCTATAGAGACTGCGGAGAATCTCCGTAGATTCCTCCACGAATCTCTGAATTATCGTTCATCCCTGATTTCACCACGGGGTGCAACTTCATGATTATAACCATTCACATCCTCCGTAGAAATTTTCGCTCGTTATCATTATTGCTCAAACTGCAGTAATAATATCTAAGTATACCAATCGGGAATGGAAGTTGAAAAAAGCTTAGTTGACGAATTTTTTTTTTCGCACCTTCTCATCCCTTTATGTCACACATTATTGCGCTGAGTTAACTTTCATAACAGGATAATGTCTAGTGATATTTTGGGTCACTGATTACGAATACGAAATAGGGGTTTGCAAAAATTCAAGATGGTGGATTTAATGTGACGGACTAAAATTTCAAATTCAATCAAATTTGGTCAAAAATCTCTGTACAATGGTCTTTGGGTTTGGTAGTTACAAATCTGAAATCAAGTTCCGAAAATGCAAGATGACGGATCCAATATGGCGGACGAAAATTTCACATTTGATAGAATCCGATCAATAAACTCTATGAAGGCGTTTTTTGGTTCGCTGATTGGATTTGCCTTTTCGAATTTTCGAAATCTGATTTCAGATTCGCGATCAGCGACCCCAAAAACCCCTGGACAGAGTTTTTTCTTCGGATTCGATTGAATTTCAAAGTTCCGTCCGCCATATTGAATTTTTCGAACCCCTATTTCAAGTTCGTAATCAGCGACCCCGAAAACTTATAATTTACGTAAAACATGCATACGCGTGGAGGGGTAATATTCTCGGAAATGAATTGTTCCTTCAATTTTGATGATTTCTTTCAATCAATTTGTTTCTAACAATAAGAATTTAGATTATGTCCCAATAGTTAATTCACTATCAAACAGTTGAATAATCAATTTACTAAGAGAGTACATGTCACACCTACTTGCTTAAAAAATTTTTTGCCAAGTAAAAAAAAATTCTTTTTCTATTATTATACGTAACACGGTTTTTTCATTTCTTTATTTCGTCGTGATTAAAATTTGTTTTTTTTTCTCTTGTTTTTTTTTTTACCGACCTACTTTTATACCGCGCATTTCGTATTCGTTTTTCATCCATGATTATTACAGCCCGGACGGTGAGCTTGACGTGTGTACGAATTTGGAATGTGCATAATACCGTGATAAAGGTGAGAGAGGGCGCGGATAAAGAGACGGTTCAACAGGTTTGTTTAACTATGTTAGATAAACACGCGAAGAATTTTGCTTGAAATTGCTTTCAGTGGAATTGTACCTATACCTGTACACATGTAAATATACACTTATCTAATTGTAAGCATAATTACTGCATATTTATATAGGGCGCACAATTGCTGCAAAGCATTCCTCGAACATTTCGCCACGAGAGTCTCGCGTATTCTTAGGATTTGTGCGAATATATACATATACATATATATATATATATATGTATGCCTCGTACGTGTGCCTACAATAATTATAATTTATTTCTCGAGATTATCCCATGAAAACTTGATCTTCTCATTAATTATCTTAACCATCGTATTCCGCTGCATTTGTCTTACTTGATAATTGAATCTATCGAAAATACGCAAACACCAAAGTATCACTTTTTATATATTTTCCTTAGCCGGAAACGATTTTTTTTTTTTTTTTATCCTTCACTTCCTACCATTTTTATCGTTATTATTTCGTCAGGGGAAAGTTTCGACTAAAATTATAGGAGGAATGTGCCATTTACATTTACGAGTATTCGAATCGACGTAATTTTGATGCGAAAAAGCAGAAACTTGCAAAAGAATACGACGAAAAAAAAAAAACCACATTCATACATCCTCAAATTTATCTTGTAAATTTGATAAAATATAAAAGATATCACACAACGAACTGCAAAAGCACGAATGATTCTATCGAATTTACAAGATGAATCATGTGATGAATAACATGTTGAATGGTTTCAAAAAATTTGATGATTTATCACGTGAACGTATTTAGTTGAAAGGTTCACTATTTCCGAAGGCTATACGTATGTGCAAGAACCGGGAATTTATCGTACGAGTTGAATATTTACGGTTGAGAAAATATTGATGCAGAGTAGGTAATATGTGTATAAATAATTATAACTAAGAATAAACAACTGAATAAATAAATGAATGAACAAAATTTGCGGGCGTATGAATTCGCGGTGGGGTTTATTTGCTTGAGGAAAACCACGTTTAAGGTTTGGCAAAATTCATTGTGTACTTTCACCCACACACCTGGGTTGTATATTTTCGGATGCATGAAAGTAGGGAGGGGAAGAAAAGCCCCGCGGCGTTGGCTTCTAGGTAAAAGATGGAAGGTTTGAGGTTGTTGTAATTCAATTATTTAGTTAGTCGAAGGTTCGGCTGGCCGGGTTTTAGTTGGGTTAGAGTCTGGAACAGCAATGGCGCGGGGTCAGAGGCGACTCTGGTTCTATCCTCCGCAGGCATCTCCTAACTTCTAATTGTATTTACTCATAATAAATCTTCTTCCTTCCAGTCTTCATCAAACTTGTATTTGATTAGCTTTCCACCCCCTTTAACCCCCCTCGGCCAGGCTCTCCCCATCAATCGTTTCACCCTTTATTTATGCCCTCATTATTCCCACAACAGCCAAATGTTGAAAAGCATAAACAGATCCATTTATACACTCGGGACGTTAACCTGGTCGGCTTTTTGTACGACTCGATGCGATTATGCTCTGAGTAGAAATTTTAAAACTCGTTTCAACACTTTAACTGTAACCTTCAAACCTCTTAATCCTTTATTCATTTGTAGTTCAGATACGCCGGTTAGAATTCACAGATCCTATCTCCCTGATCATCACACCTGAGTTTGACTCGATAGAGCCTCGAAGTTTGAAGAAATTCTGGATCAAAATTCAACCTCGAATCTGCGGAACTAAAGTATAGAAAACGCGAAGGATTGATCGAGGTGCAAACCAGGAATATTGCAACCAAGGTCCAATTTTGGTTCTGATCGGTAGCTCAAATTCAAGTATTCGGAATCGGAAGTTATGCGCAGTTTTGATATTTGAACAAGGTATTTTTTATTCGAAATTTCCATATCGTTGAAGGTCTCATACAAGGCTAGGAAACCTCGATATTTCCTTGAAGTCCAAATGATGTACAAAATTTCGTCTCGTGAGATGCAGATTCCATGAGAAAAAACTACATTTCTTATAGTTGGTGGAAGAACGGTTAATAAAATCGATATAAATACAATAACGGATTGAGAAATAATGAGAAAATTTCCCATTAGTAAGGATTCGAGTCCAGGAAGAATATTTTTCGTTCGTAGTCATGAAATATGAAAACGGTCAACAATTGTAACCACAACTAGACATTTTTTTACACTATAGAAAGCTTGCGACGCTTAAAAGCAGAGCTTCAATTTAGTCTTTTGACTGGATTTTTGAAGATTCCACGTGATGCGTGATCCCTTTCTCGTACATTCCGAAAATGACGTGAGATTGGAAAGCTTCTATGCACGAATATCTACTTGAGAAAAGATTAAATCAAACTTTTCAAGCTGCGGATTGTGTCTTTGAGATTTAAGTAAAAACTTAAAATCACAATAAGAAAACGCAAACTACAATAGCAACCAATTTAGCCATGTAAAAACGGGCGAGAAAGAAAATTACTTTTCCTATTGTCTTAGAAAATCAGAAAATTAAACTACTGTTAAAACTATTGAAGAAACAGAAAAAAAAAACTAAAAGGTAAGACTAAATAATTGACAATGTCCAAACCAATAAAGGTGACACTTTCTGCGATACCTTAGAATTTTTGTAACTTTATCAGATTTTTTCAAGTGGCCCGAATTACCGATACTTGAGCCAATATGCAAACCCTTTTATCAAACACCGTTAGCTTTGGATATTCTTAAGTGTCGGTATATGTCGGTAAGGGAATCTGTATCCAACTCTCTTTGTACATCATCTGTTTCCCGGATTTTTTAATTCATCTGTGTGTTTGTGTTAGTTTTCCGACAACCAAAGATCGAAACTACTTTGATTTTTTGTCTGTGCCTTGGTGAAGGTTAGCGCTTGAATAATGGTTGTCAGGTTTCTTCAAACGGCCCAAAATATACGAACTTTATAAACGTCTCCTAATTCCGGAACAACGAGTGATAACTTGTAGAATGAAAAAAATTCGAACAGTCACATTTGAGAGTACCTATATTATGAATACATGGATGACAAAAATTTTGGGACCAGAAGGTGAAACCGCACAGAATTTCCCGTGCATTATACGAAAGCGAGAAACGATCTTTCGGATCGCGTCAATATTTCAAATTCACGTGTCGCTTTTCACCCTACACGCCTATATATGTACATATATTTACACACATACACGTATGTACGAACCCATAGCTTTGTATAACATAGCAGCGTCGAATATTCGAGGCACCCCTTTGCGGATAGGCCTATATGGCTTAACGCAGCTCTGCACAGTATCGAGTGTGTATAATACGACCTGCGAGTGACTTTGCATGTCACAGGGATTACAATCGCACACGTGTAGGTTATATGGATGCATTGTGTGCCGACCCTGTCCCCATCTATACAACGCTAAGGTATTTCTGTACGGGGATTTTACCCGAAGAAAACTGTCCATGAAACCGGACCCGCGTCCATTTTTCAGCCCTTCGATTCATGCGAATTTCTTTCCCTTTTTTATTCTCAAGCGAAATGCTATTGCTTTTTCGTTTTGTTTTTTTTTTTTTTTTCTCTATTCGTTCATTTTTTGTATACATTTTTTCACAGTCAAAAATACACTATCATATTGTAAGAAAAAAATTATTTCGAAGCGCTGATCCAACTATAAATACAGACTAGACCTGCAACTTAAAAATTATTTTTCCGTTCTTTTAACCATCTATTTATTTCTCTTCTGGTTATCATTTCGTTTTCCTTTTTTTTTCACTATCTTGCAACTTTTCACCACACATTTTATTTTACACGAAGCTGTGTTTCGGGGGAAGATCGTAGATCGTAGATTGGGCCAGGGGACGAATTCAACGCGATATCCTATAAAGCACCATTCCGATAATCCGCTCACGAGATATCCCTGCTCGAGCAGACTTATAGGGTGAAATCTTATCCTTCGGCAAGCCAGCCAACCAGCCATTCAGCTAGCTGGATGGCTAACGTGTGTAGACAAAACAGACGCGAACTGGTGGAAAAAAGCGGAAAAAAACTCGACTATTTGGCGAAACCCTCCAAATTTAAGTGAAAGTGTTTTGCGATCAAATTTATTGCAGGTGATTAATTTTTTTCTCTTTTGGATCTGTTCGTTCGTTTATTCTTTTTTATCTTAGTTTCGTTATCTCACCACACGCGCGCTCGAATCAACCAAATTCTTGGAAATTATATCTGCAAGTAATTGGAAACATCGTAAGCTGCATGAAAATTTCACTATTTTGAAAATGAGGTCAAATTTACAATATTTTTAGGTTAGGAAATATGTCGGTAATGCACATAGATCACTAATAATGAGTTTAATTCATAATATTCATCCGAATCATGAAAAACACGTATTAAAATTTCCAAAATAAAAAAAGTTGAAATCCGAACTCTTGGCAGTTTTAAGAGATACTGAAAAGTTTACTCGCGCCTAAATCATCCATCGCAAATAGATGTGTGCCTGTTTTTTATACATAATATATATGCATGTATAATACATGACATGTGTATTTCATACTGGTATTAAAAAACGGCGACACACCCTGGAAATGTAGGTATTTGTGAGCCTTCGATTGAAATACGATGTATGTACCTGTATATCCTGCATGTAATCTATATTCCACGAAGGATATTTTATGCGTTAGTAAGAGCCGCGGCGGCTTTTCGGCTCTCTTCGAGGATTTCTCATACTCGCCGAAAACTCGACACAGCAGACAAAAGCCGTGGGTGTCCTTGCGGAATTTTGATTAGCCGAGTATCAAACGGTGCAGAGAATTTCATCGCAAAATTTTCAGAGGAAAACGCATCCATGAAATTCCAAGTATACAGATCAAATCGTACTCCTACGTATGTTACATATCTATGCCGTGTGGCAATTTTACATTCTTAGAATTTTCCTATTTCCATAATTTTTCGTTATTTATGAATACGTCAAAATGTACGATAGAAGATCAACAGTTGCTAGCATGTTAGAAAAAAAACAGCTTCAATAATTCTGGATAGATATAATGTGACATACGAAGTGGATTGTTGAGAATTTTGTATGAAAACTCATGTAACCGAAATGAAATGTAAACTAATTGTCAAATTGAATTCTAGAAAGACGTGTGAATTTTTCAAAATAAAAATTCTATTTTTTTGACACTGTAATATTATCACAATAACCGGGAAATTGAAAAAAGGGAAAGTAAACTGCAGCTTTGACTTCGATTACATAACCTAAGTAGGTGTGTATTTTCGCAAGTAATTATCTGGATTTTCAATAGGTATACAAGGGGAGTTCAAGATCCAGATCGCAGTACCGACGTATACCGACACTTAAGCCAAGACACAAACCCTTTTCTCGAATGTCTTCAGCGCAGGAAGTTCTAGAAAAAGGCTGACGGCTTGGCTTAAGTGTCGGGATATGCCCATAAGGGAATCTGTATCCAACTCACTTAGGTATACAGGGGGAGTTCTGGATACAGATCCCCATACCGACGTATACCGACGCTTAGCAAAGACACAAACCCTTTTCTCGAATATCTTCAGCTCAGATAGTTCTAGAAAACGGCTGACGTCTTGGCTTAAGTGTCTGTACATGTCGGTAAGGAAATCTGTATCCGACTCTCTTTGAAAACCCACTGTTTTCCCTAATTTTTTCAATGTCTGTGTGTGTGTGCGTGTGCGTTAGTTTTTTGGAAACCAGAGATCGAAACTGCTTTGGTTTGACGTCTGTGCCTTGGCGGTGGTTAGCGATTGAATAATGGTAATGGAAGTGGAATCGTTATTTATCGGTACACCTCATGTGTCTATACCTATATAGATGGATACGAGAAGAGAAACGAGAAGGGAAAAGTTTTATCCTGGAGATTGCGAAGAGTGGGTGTAGCTATAGGCCATCCACCGGTGTTTTATACATCCCGGTGAAAAGCTTAATTCTCTCCGCGTATATATTTCACCGCTTCGTAATCCTTATACACGAAAGCTTCTCAATTTTCCTCTTCCTCCACCTTTTTCCATCTTTCGCCGGTCGAACCACGCCGGCTCTTCGATCGGTCGCACATATTGGGTTTGTTAATAAACGACAACCAATTAAACCCCGTATAGCCCCGGGCGAATCTCTCTTACCCTCCCAGCCTCCCTATCTCTCGCTCCCCAAAATTACACGCCGAAACGAACCGAAACCCCTAACGACTTCACTAGATCACCGAAATTCCTTTTCACCGATACATTTTTTCCTACCCATGTTCTCGATCGTGTCTCAGATTTTTTTTTTCTTTCAAAGAATACAACGTGTAATATTTTATTCATTTTTTTTCCAATTCTAGTTGAATGTCTGATATCAATCATGGCAAGAAAAATATCTATTTTGTCAACTATTTTAATCAAATCCTTAAATTATTTTGTACATTTTTTTCCCCCTTTCTTTACCACGACTGTCAAAATTATACACTCCAGCATCGTCCTGGAAGGTGGAAACAAGTTTTGTAATCGAATATAGCCAGAAATTACTTGTTGCTCGTGCCGAATTTTCTTCCAATTCGAAAAATATTTATTGTACGTAGGTATTTTATTCTAACGACACCCATCTTGCTTGTGCAATAGCTACACAACAAGGCTTCGATTTTTTGCTGGTAACCCCAGTTTGTTCTTATTTGAGTTTATTCTTATTCCGCAAGAATTCAGCCTGATCTCTTCGAATCGGGTTTAATTGCATGAGATATAATTTCATGGACATGCACGGACGAAGGAATCAAGATTACAGAGAGGTCACATTACGCTGTGTCGGTGGAGAAATCGAGCAATCCAAGGAATCAACTTTTGCCGGAAAGTCGTCGGCTATTGAAGGCTGGCATTGCCTCTCTTTTTTTCTCCCCCTCTCTCTTTCTCTCTCTCTCTCTGCGTCGAGTGAATGGAGGAAGGGGTTAGGATTTTTTTTCTCGTATTTTTTTTTTTTTATTGTGCTCGAACACAATGGCTCTTGGTCGAAGTCAAAGGTTATAGTCTCGCGTGTTCCTTTTGGGGTAATATTTTCCAAAGCCACAATACTCGCCGCTTCTCGAATTTCTATCGCCTATACTATTGTCAGCGGGGGGGGGGGGGGGGGACGAGGCTGCAGGTCTAAACTCGCTCTTTCTCTCTCCTTGCTTCTATTCAGGGCAAACCAACATTGTCCGGTTTCGTAAATCGCCCAGATATACTGCCGGGGGAACGATCCTGACTTTTGGAAAACGGTCCACTCCACTTTTTTCTCTTTTTCTTTTCTGATCTGCGATTTTTTTCTTTTCTCTTTCTCTCGCACTCTTAATTGCAGCGAATAAGATAAAAGAAATTGCTTTTTTCTCACCGTCTTGCCACGTAAAGCGAAAAACAGATGTGAAAATTTTCGTAAAAGATTTAACGAATATATCTGTAAATATTTTTTCATAGAAATGAAAAACATTTTCGTATAAGATTCGAAAATTTTATTCGTAATTTTTTTTTTAAATATATTATGACTCCGAAGCATAAGGAATTTTCACGCTGCTGAAAATTTACGATGCGTTACTGTAAATAAACATTTATTAATAACCGCTGAAGAAATTCTGGTACTCGAGGATTGCTTCTTTGTTTTACAGAGGATTTACAAAATTCGCGAGCTAATCTTGCATGGAAAGATAACGTATGAAATTGATCCACAGAAGTTTTACTTCGAAATTCTTTGACTCTTCAAGTCCAAAAAGTGAATTTGGAATTCGATACACAAGCGAACCTTGAGTAGAGTGAAATAAAACAATCGTTGAATCCAAACAAAACTTGATATCCGACAGTTTTTTATTCATCACCCACCAAACGAAAAAACTTGATTTTTGATTTGAATTCAACGATCGATTGATTTCATTTCGTGCTTAAGGTCCACCATATCGGTTCCGTAATTTGGAAAATCAGTTTTCCAATTTTATATTCAAATTAATGGAATTAAAAAAGCTTTGGGAAATTAAATTTCGCGGAAACAACTATTGCGAGTTTGTATTAAAAAAAAAAGAAGCCTTTTCAGAGCCGCGCAAATTTTCCCGTCGTAGAAAGCTTGAAGAAATATTGAAATCCGTGTGTGTTTTGCGCATATACAAGGAAAAGGCGAAGGAACTGCATCGAGGGAATTTCTGAAGCTCGTGACATATACGGGGGTGGAAATGCTGGTTGGATCCTTGGAGAGAGGTTGTTGGGGAAAAGCTTGTCGAGCTTTCGCCGTTTGGTAGGAAGGGGCGAGTGGCGTGTCGCGAAGTAGCTGCCGGGGATGAAGAAGAAGAAGGAGGAGGAGGAGGAGAAAGAGGAGGAGGTAGATAAGCGAAAAATGCTTGAAAAATTCGCCAGAAGTACATGTTAAGCAAACGTGTCTTCCATCCAGACTGCGGTGAGATCGACCGACGTCGAACCCGCGTCGCAAGCTATCAACCACACATAAATCTATATTTCAAAAAGCTTCCTCTTGCGTAATGTGAACATTGAAGATGAACAAAAAATTTTACTGGGAGAAATTTGAAACCGCAAGATGCGCGGAAACAGGGAAAAATCCAATTTTTATACTTTTACTTTGGACCGACGTAATAACGTATAAAGTGAACGAGCCACTTCCGGATACCGCAAATTTCATTTTTACACTTTGGAAATTCGATGCCATATTTAAATGTGTTTACTCATTGATTTCCGGTGCAGTTCTCTGTTTCGTTTGAATTATTATTTTTTTGTTCTTGTAGTTATTTTATCACTTTTCATCGTCGATGCTGTGTCGAAGGAAAATCTACACTGGGAAAAAGCAAGCGGTCGAGGCTTTTTGTTAACAATCTTCAAGAGCAATTAAACTCCATGTACCTACTCCAGTTTATCTTGTTTTAGATATTTTTATAAAACCTGCATATGCTGATAATTTTCTTTACCGTTATTCTGAATCTAGTTTTCCGGTTCGTATTTTTGCTCGGCTTAGTTTTTTATCTCCTCGGAAAAGCCGAGAGCCATAGCGTAAAAAATGAGGTGAGAAGAAAATTTTCAATTTCAAGACGCGAAGACAAGATTTGTAAGGAACGTCGTCAATATTGAACCGTGAATATGATGATCGAGTGTCGAAACGTCGCTCGAACACGAGACGAGATCGAAGGATTGAATAAATTTTTTTGATGAAAACCGGTGCGATGGGTATGTTTTATTTTTCTTATCGGTTGTGATTAATAAAAAAGCAAGTCGGTACGTCAAATATGAAGAGAAAATTTTCCGCAGACGCATCCGGATTCGCGTCCGTAAATTTTTAATAACGTTAAACAATTTAATTTGTTCATCACTTTTGAACCATCTCAAAGTAATTACGTTAAACGAGAGCTCGGCTGCATCCCGTCCGTTTTCTTTTACCCGGGTTTACTTTGCCGTAGTAGAAGGAGCACGAAATTATACTCCGAGAAACTGCAACGCCGCCGGTTTGCAATTAAGTTGTTTCGGAGCAAAAAGAAGCTCTCAAAGTCGAGCTTAAGTCGGCGGACCGGTTTAGGGGAGGGAAAATCTTTGTCCGGTTGTTTCTGCGGCTCTTCGCACAACCGACTATACTCGCTTCTATCCCTGCTCAACCCCTGGGACAACCCGACGAAACCCGGAAGTGACGAAGCATTACCCTCGGGCAGTTCCCTCGTCGGCCGCAAAACCGCAACAACCAAGTAATTTCAGCTCCTGTACACCGGCCGTCGGATTTTGGGCGACAAAAAGGGCTGACTTAAGCTCGAATCAGGCATGTATTAGGCGTACAGTCAAGGCGAAAATTTTTCAAACATCACCGATAACGATGGGTGATAATAGTTGAAAATAATAATCGAGGCATGGATTGATCGAGTACAAAAAAATAATCTAACAGCACTCGATCCACTTGGTAAAACTTAATCTATTGATCCATTGTTTCGCAATTTTTTTGAACACTGCGTTTGAAACCAAAATTTCGTAAATTTCAGTATGCAGTCCGAACGGCGTAAAAGTTTTTTGATAATTTACAGCTTCGTTGAAAACATTTTTCAATTTCAAGTGAAAATATTCATTCATCTTTCACTTGTGATATCATATGTCAAATGTGTGATGTGAGGTACTTGGTAAATAAGACAAGTTTGAAAAACAATCGGGATTAATCGAGAATCGTTTATTTTTGGTTATTCCTTATCGTCAAGGGTTGAATTTTGATTTGTAAAGTGAAGATGGTGTGTTTGACGAATTCTATTTCGGTACGGGGGTGAAAACTCAAAAAGATGGAAAAATGGAAGAGTCGCAATGTCGGATTTTTATATTTTTCTCATAGAATTGCAACATGTAAAAGGACGAGTGTAAAAAACGTTGAAGTGTCGAAAAGAAGAAGTTCTCGGAGAAAGCCAAGACATTGAATCGCCAGAATTCTGATAACTTTATACTTTGGTTTTCGGTGTCTCGCATTTTGACGTTTTCAATTTCCTATACTTCAACTTTATTCAATTGAGAATACTGTAAAATTGATTACCACGTATTTCGACAGTTCGATATTGGACCCTCACAGTTTTTACTCTGTTCACTACACTTTTACTGCCACCTGTCCCTGCTTTAATTAGAACAACGTTTTAACAGGAAATTGGAATAAGAAATTGTCAGTTGTGAACAAATTTAGCAACATCAATTTTATCGTATTTATCTCGTTTTTAATACCAAAGTCGAGCTGCCACGTTGATTTTGATGGAGCTCCGTTCATCCAATCATACAAGATCGTTATAAATTCCTCACAAAGGTTGAAAATAATCATGTTTATCTTTATTGTGTGTTTTGTTTAAAAAAAAAAAAAAAAAAATTCTAATATTATCCTCTTTGCGAAACTCGCGAAAATTATTTATGTTCTTTTATCGAGTGAATTCCTGATGATGAACGGCGATGATTTCAGAAGCTCTGAAATCGCTCTATAAATTCGAAAAGTGTAATCAAAGCTTCGAGTATCCCACCTGAACAAATTGGCCCCAATCTTTTCACTAGAAATATCCAGCTTTGTGAATTAAACGAATATCGAACATACGTTTCGAAGCGCAGCAGAATCGGAGATAGTGATAGAAAGGTAAAATAAACGGAAGGATGAATAACGGACGAGTGTTCGATGATCTGCAGGTAAATCGTTGGACGATTTTTACGGCTCTCCGCGTTAATTGGATTTGATATTTCAATATACCGGAAGGAGTTTTAGCCTCGGTACGGTGGAAAATCGAACGGGTTCATGCAGAGTTTCGAACTGTGTTATATTTCCGGTGTACGTAAATTACACAAATGACTGCAGTAAATCTCCCCCTGTGTTACACGGGCGTTTCGTATGTGTGGGAAAAAATATAGTCTCGATTCGTTGAACCTTGCCCTACGAATAACGACGATTGCGTGGCCTCGTTTTGCATCGGAAGCCGGATGAGAAGCAGATGGAACCAAAAACAAAGAGAAGATCTTTTTTTTTTTCTTCAAACAAACGAACGGCAAGACCATAGAGACGATGGGATGAAAAAAAAAAAAAAAAATGAGACGTAAATAAAATAAAAGAAAAATAACTAACCGGATGAAATAGAGCGTAAAAACGTCGAGAAAATAATGCATCGGCAGTTGCGTGAGAATTATTACTTTCGGTCGAAATGATTTCAGTGTCAATTTTTCAACCCCCGTGCAGCCTGCAGCGTATTATGACGTTTGCTTCGGGAAACCTCTCGAAAACACGAGTGCGGATGTGTGGACTCTGTGTCTCTAACTGTCCTGAAATTAAATGCGAAAACTGCTGGGAATAACGTCCGTCTATTGTTCTCCTCTGTTTCAGAATAAATGAGAAGACAGTGAGATCGCAATTCTTGGCCTATTTTAGCTTCACTTCCACGACGAGCACCTCCGTCGGATGGCCGGCGAGGGGAGGAAAGTCTGTAAACAATACCGGTGAGTCGAGAGGTGATATTTTTATTTATTTTTTTTTTTTCATCATTTTTTCATTACTGTGGAATTGGGTCTTTATGTGAAAGAGTAGAAAAAGTTCAATTTTCTATGTGTGTTCGAAGCGGAAAAGCACGAAACGTTCTGCTCGTACGTTTTTCCTTATTTTCGTTAAGAACGAACAAAAATTTAGGCCTCATCATTCACGAGGAAAACATTGATAAAATTTATCACGTTTTCGAATTGAATCTTTGTTGAAAACATGTGGCTTTTGTATAAAAAAGACCGCTCTTTCCATTTGAGGTTAGGTTGTATTAGGTTAGGTTAGGTTATCGATGTCAAGGTTACAGATTTTCAAGAACTCCCAAAAATCACGTTTTGGCGATGCTTTCAGCCGCATACATGCCAAGACCTAAGAAACAAATTGTTTTCAATTCTTATGTGAAAAAGTTTGGAATAGATATATTATGAAATTTTTGAAGTCGAATGAAAATGGGAGTATAATTTAATCATTACGAATATTCTAAATATCTTGAATTTTTTTATATTAGTCTTACACCACTGACTGAATTCCGAATATTTTTTTGAAATTTTGTCACACTTCAGTACCTCTTCAATTCACATCTCAGAGCGTCTAATTTGGATCTCAGTCATTCCAGTTCACACAAAGAAACTACTCATCAGTCCGAAATGTGTACCAAATCAAAAATTTTAGCGTGTAAAAATTGTTGAAAAATGTCGTTTCGAGTAAAATGAGCGCGTTCTAACCATTTTCCAAATTTCAGAGCTCAAAATAAAGATGAAACTAGTTCGTTTCATCGATAAAATCGTTGGTAATTCATGAATATTCTCTTGCTAACAGCAGCTATTCAAATTAGACAACTTGAAAATCACTCTTACGAGAAATACATATTATTTATTTATTTTTTTTCTCACGGAGCTTCTCCAAAAAAATTGAGCGGCGTTTGATTAAACGTACCGCAGGCTGCAGCGGGCGTCAATTCGAACGGAGCTCAACGTGGCGTTAGACAAATTACAGAGCTTTGGAAGCTAAACGCTGACTAACTCGAATCGTCAGAGGTCTGAACCCGGCTAATCAAACGCTCGTAGAATCCTAGGGCCCCTTTGATATTGACGCTTACAGTTCAACAGTTTGGGGTTGAACCCCCCGACCCCCGGCTTATGCATCCCAATTTCCATGTTTCAATCACATGCCTCCACCTCCTTCAGCTCCGCCCAGAATTGCCACGCATTTTGCATCCAAATTGCACCCCTGTTTCGTGCAGGCTTCACTGGGCCCAGAAACAACCCCAAATACGTCACTGCCTGAGGCCCTCAAAAAATATCTTTGGGCAGGAGATGGATGGACACTTATTCTCGAGTCAACACCTCGGATCGTTAAAAATGTCATCAACATCTCTAACAGTAAACTCGTTCTTAGCAATCTTTGTATTTTCTGTCAAATATTTTTGAGGTTTTTTTGAACAAAATCCTGTCAAACTGAATCAGAAATACTTGCAAGATAATCGATGAATTTATAAGGAAATTTCAAATCATATACAGAATCGATAATGCAAAGTTAAGCCGCATAGCTAGATATTTTTTCATCTTGAAAATCGGTCTTGATTTGTGATATGAATTTTCGGAAAAATCGTCTTCAAGTTTTGGTGCAACTTGAGTAATCACAAAGATCGAAAGGATGCATTCCTGATTTGACTTAATCTCGAAGTAATTCTTGATACAAACTTGTGAGAAATTGTTTTAGACATTTTCTCTTCTCCAATACTCAACAATTTTACGACTTGGAATCTGAATATCATCTTGATATTTCTCGTTTAAAAATCTGACAGTATTCGATAAACAGGAAGATCAATTTTATGTCGTCAAAATCTGGAACGATTATTTCCATCGCGGTTGTATGACGAGGTAATTTTCCCTGATACAACGAACCCAGCTATTGTAGCGTTGTTACAACATCGGTAGGGTTGGCTTTAGGAGGCGGGGGAGGGAGGGAGTTTGGATTTCAGACGGGTGCAGACCGGGATATAAAATTGTGAGAAAGCCTGAAAATAGGATAAAGGCTTTGTAAGGCCTGACAAACAGATCAATCGAATAGATGAGGAGAGAATCACGGGTTTTTTCATCCCCCCTATTCACCCCTTCATCCCTTATTCCCTTATTTCACGTCTCTCAAGAGTTACCAACTGTCTCCCGTTCGTCGATACGCTCGACCACTTTTCGCCAAGAGGAAAACGCAGCGCTCAGCGTCCCGACGCCGCCTCCCTTCACCCTTCATCTCACCCTCTCCTTTCGCTCTCGTACCTCACAGCCAGCTCTCCTCTTTCCTTCCCCGTTTTTTTTTTTCTCCCTTCTTCTCCTTCCTCCTATCAGACTGCATAAACGCCCGCACTTTTTACGCTCGGCTGCAGATACTTTATTCACTGAATCTGTCAAACGTTATCCCTCTCTTTGGTTTCAAGTTTTATACCCTTGGATGGATATACTTACACCCATCAACTTCACCGGCAAGATTTTACCTATACGTACCTACTTTCAGCTTGAATTCAGGAATGCAATGAAATCAAACCGAATTCCACTGGAAAACCTGCACTTTGTTGTGCAGGAAGAAAAAAGACTTTTGTGACGTTGATAAAAATCGTACTTGAGTGAAAAGAGACAAGGAAAAAAAAAATAGAAAGTTTTTAAGACGGTTCTAAAGCCAAGTATTTTAAGCCGATTTTGTATTCTTTATGTTTATGCAGGCTAAAAATGTGGAAGCTGATCTTGAAGTCTGTAAAATGTTTAGTTGAAGTTCAGAGAATGTACTTTTTCCCTTTTATTTCTTAATAAATAAATTGAATCACGGCGAATCCTGCGGAGCGGTGATTTCCGGAATGCGTAGGGACTTGGAGGTAAATTGGTGTAGTAATTAGTAGCCAGTGGAGGTCAAAATGTCTTTACAGTTGACGTTAAGGGTTCAGGCCTCGGTCCATTATGACAATTGCAAAACACAGGCCTGTCCGTTTCGCCTTAAACCCTTGGAAATTTTATTCAGGCATTTGCCTCCATGTAAAACCAGAGTACGTACATACGTATAAAGGAAATCCAGGGTAAAATTTGCAACGAGGGAAAGAGGGTCACTAAATTGCCGAAGAATGACTGTCTGTAATTGTAGAAATGCTCTTGGAACCCTCTCGAATTTCACTCAGGAACACATTTCACATCCACTAGTAGAATATTAAGCTAATTGAAGCTTTCGAGAAACGATGCTCTTCCGGTTTATTTCTTCTTTTATCTGGAAATGGACCCTCCGCATAATAAGTTCCAAGCAATTTTTCAGTCCAACAAAGCTGAAACAATTAATTCGAGACGATCGTGATAGTCAATTTATGCAATTATAGCCGAATAATTCAGCAATTTGAAACTTCTTTATTGACAATTTAAACATCAAAGCGTTATTTGCATTCTGGAAAATTTCCACTCAGCGCTATTACTTCCTTCCTCTTTTTCACGTTGATGTTTCTCTCTTCTTCACGTCGTTAGGTACGCGGCTAAACGTGTTTAAAACGCTTTCTCGTTTCTCCCTTCGGCGTAATTATAATTCACGTTTTGCTCCTGTTCGCAGAGTGCGACTGGGTCTACGAGGACACGGATTGCCGGAAGGAGTGCGTCCTGGCGAGTCCTGGATACCCGGGAGTCTACGCTCCGAACACTCGATGCCGCTATCTCGTCACTTCCGGTCCCCACGTGGCAGTGACCATCAAATTCACGGCAGTTTTGCTGCCATACAAGTGAGTAGACAAACTAATTGGATGAACGAAAAAACCTCAGCTTGGTTCTCGGAATAGTCCAACTAGCGAACATTTAAAAAAAGGTTCGTGTCTGGACTGAGTGTCGGTAATATGTCGGTAAAAAAATCTGTATCCAGCACTCTCCTTGCAAATTTACTCTCGATAACTCAGTTCAATTTGTCAGATGTTCGAATACGAGATACAAGGGAAAATTTTCAAGCGGTGAACAATAACGAGTGGAAAACATATACATCTGAATTAAATATGAAAAGTTATGTGCCAAATTTTTTAAAAATTGGTGGAAAGTTCTAAGAATTGTAAATGTTTTTTGAAGTTTGGTCTACCATAATTTCGAGAAGTCGACAGGTGTTCAATAAAACTGTGTCAAATCTTGATAAAATAATCAATTTTTTCCCTTCAATTTTTGTTTATTTGAAATTCGGAAGTAGTAGAAGTTTCAAAAGTTTAGTCACACTTCTCTAACCGAATATTTCATGTATGACTAAAATTTCGTTCAAGACAGTTGAATCGTTTCTTTGTAATTCAAGATAGACGAAGTGATTATTGAAAATTTTAACATTTCGCCATCCCGTGACTGTAAACGGTGAAAGCTTGAAGGGTGTTTAAAAAATCTGTAACAATTTTTGCCACCGCAAATTGGCAACACTCCGTCCTTGAACCGTCCGCAACTCTTCTTCTTGGTTTCCATCTCTCTCTTTACGCGACAAATTAAAACTTTAAGGAAGTTTCGTACCTCGGTTCCTCATTTACGGACGAAGAAGACCAGCCAAGACGGATTTCAACAGTCTTAAGAACTTTTCGAGCATACCGTCTGGATAAAAAGTATCCAGACAAAAGTAATGACGAAACAAAGATTCAGACGTAACTCTAAAATCAACTGAGCTGAAATTATTTCAAGTGATATAATTGGCTCTTTAATAACACAGAAATTTTCAAACTTCCGAAGAATTTTTACCGAAAGATACGAGAGTGGCTAAAATTATTATGCGTAACGATATTTCTTTTAGTTGAACAATCTCGCCGTTTCGACAAATTCAATGAGTCTTTTTTCTATGCAATGTAATTAATCCTCTACTAATCACTCCAGATCAGTTATTTTTTCATTTTTTGTTGATTATTTCATCAATTTCCGAAATACTTTATGGAAAATTGATAACTCTGAGTTCTACGTGATAAGCTTATGCGACTGACTATATTGAAAAGGGAATGAACGTTATTAGAAAATTATTAAAAAATTTGATCCAGTGTTGTATAGGAAATTAATTCATAAATGAAACGAGCCCCTTACTAATTAAAAAAAGAGTAGAACGACATTATATCAATAATTGAATTCCCTTCGAAATTTTTTTCAATTTTTCGTTTACTGTACCAAGTCAAAGAGAATTTTTTTTTTTTTTAATACAAAATTCGCCTCCATCAATTTAATTCAGTGTCACTTTTTGAGCCCGTTTCTTCTCTTTGCACGATTTTTTTTATCCTGACTGTACGACTGAAACATACACTTGAAAAACCCACTTGAGATGTCCTTCGTTCAAAGCAGCAGGTTTCGCTGTTTCTTCACGGTTTGTCCAATTCCGTGGGGCGTTTTTCGTGACGTGCTTCGCAGGATAAGGTGATAAAAGGACTTGGAATTCTCGATCTCACCTTCCTTGCCTTTTTTTTCTGCTTCTTCTTTCCTTCGGTAGTACTTTCCCCAAGTATTAAGCCTTCATGCTGATAAACCCAATCCTCGGTAATTTCAGGTCAGATTTTGCGAACCGTCAAAGAGACCCGGTTATATTATCCACTCTATGCAGATCCCTGCAGAACATGAACGGAAAACCGTTTTCAAGGATTTTTAACGGCGGGTTAAAAGCACTAAAAGCCTGAAACCTGGATCGTGAAAAATTGACAGCGATTCCGATACCTTCCAGAGAAGAAAAGGAAAGGAACAAGCGGGTGGTGAAGGGTTGGAAAAAAGCCGTAACACCGTGATTCGTAATTTCCTTCGTCTCGCCGATAATATCATCCGACCTTCAACAATCGATTGCAAAATTATTAAAAGTAAAAAATTAGATCAAGTCGACGACCAAATAGAGCAAAGAGAAATTATAAAAAATTTTAATCCAAACACAAGATTCAATCGAAGAATATTGACTTCGATGAAATATCCCGTTGAGTAATCATTATTTTTCTGAAAAGTTATAACTATCATGTTTGAATGGAAATTTGTCAAATCATCGGGCTGTCTCAACAGCTCATCGGCAAAAAGTAATTGCAAGGAAAGTGAGCGAAATAAAAAAACAAAAAAAAAAAGCAAATACAAGAATAAATAGGGATAAATCCCATACTTTACCGCAAGCATGCTTCGACTATATGATATACGATACGAACTTAAGGGGACGTGAAAGCTGAAACTAAAAACTACCGTGACCGTAGTTATAATAGTTGGGAAAATTCACCGGGTGGGCGGTAAGTCAAAAGTTGAGTTTCTTTTTGTCTTCTGTTTGTTTTATTTTTATTTTTTTCTTTCGTTCCTTTTCTTCGTCATTTTTTCCCGTCTTGTAATTTTGTCTCGCCGAGTATAACTCCGCGCTGTAATTACGAGTCAAGCGTGTAGGTACGCGACGGGGAAAAAGAGGGTGGAGGATTTTGTCCAGATAATAACTGTCCCCCCGCTATATACATATATATATACACGTACAAACTGTAATATTTTTAACCCACAAGCTGGAATTTACAGCTAGGGATGTACTAATAACTTTTATTAGACTCTCGCCTTCCGTGTATAATTGTCCAAAAGCGTC
Organism: Neodiprion pinetum; assembly: GCF_021155775.2. Lineage (NCBI taxonomy): Eukaryota > Metazoa > Arthropoda > Insecta > Hymenoptera > Diprionidae > Neodiprion > Neodiprion pinetum. The sequence goes on along the minus strand of NC_060236.1, from coordinate 31,986,338 downwards.
GCAGGTTTACCACGGAGACTAACCACATTTTATATACGTATATATGTATACTTTAGAAGCTGTTTATACAACCTTCCGAAATAAAACGAGCTTTACTCCACAATTTTGCCTCGAAGAATCTCCCCAACGGTCGTTTTATTTCATACGCTCTGTTTTTAATTTTTACTCCACTCACCGTTCGAACCATCGTCATCATCACGAAAATACAACCTCGTAAGTGTAACCGAGTTGTATCATTTATTTTTTTATTTATTTATTTTTTTTTAGGTTACCCGTTTTTCTTTACCGGCCTTCAATGTATTTGATTTGAGATTAGAAATGTAATATATGTCAAATTGCCTCGGTGTGGGATTTTTTAATTTTTTTCACTACCGTCTCGTTCCTTTTCACTTCATCTTCAGCGCTTTACAGTAAATGTATATAATTTGAATGTACATAATATAAATGAAAATTTATTTTCCAACCTGAGAAAGGAAAGTTTCTCAACCTGGTTTTCTGAAGGTTATTAAAATGTAATTAATTCCAAACTCATAAATGAATTACTTAATGAACAGCTTAATTGCCCTCATGAAACATGATTCAATTAATTATTCATGGCACAGACTAGCTCCAGGCTTCGGTCTTCTCTCCTCCTCCCACCCTCTGTTCTACTTCCTCTTCATTTAACAAAATAATCAATATTTCACTTTGCCTAATCCTCGGCTTTATCCAATCACGAAACGATACCGTCACAGTTTTACATTGAAAAAAGTAACGTTACGATCACAATCTTAATCCCATAAATCTATCGATCACGCGGATAGTCGATCGATCCTGTAATTCGTTAAACTTCAAATTACCAAGTTTTTTCAAACGAAACTTGTGCGATTTTTCATCGCTTCGCACTGTTTCACGCGATTGACGAACCCTTCGAATTTTCTTTACCCAGCAGGTGCGAATGACACACTTGAGCTGATCGATCAGGAAAATTTGACGTGGAATTTGTTTACACGCGTGTCACAGCTGCAAAGCATATTAGCTTTCGAAGGGTTAATTATTTACTTTTCCTACTACGACTGTTTATCCAGTGTACATTACACGCGCATTTCCGTCGAGTATTCGCGTGGATGGGCTAACAGGACGAACAGTTCCACTCGGAGCCTCAAACAATAATAATCGAGCCGCGAATCCTCCGTTTCCAGTCACACATTCACCAGTTCCTAATTGCTAATTACCAATCACTAATCACTGGTTACCAGCCGCTCGACTATCGGCCACGAATTGCTCGCAGATTTGAAATTCGATAACTGCATGGAGAGAGAAACCCGAAGGCAACTCGTGCCTGACGTGAAAAAGGAAGAAGGAGAAACAACGCGAGAATAAATGTGAAGATGAAGTATATGTTTTGTTGAAAAAAATTTTGAAGAAAAAAGTTGATACAATTTTACCGACGTACGATATCGTTGGAAAATTTAATTTTTCCCGTTTCGGATGAGTCGGAAGTTGAATTTGAGTGAACGAACGAATGCGGACAACGGCGAAAAGCTTGAGAGGTAAAGTTTCGGGAGGACCTCCGTTGGTTAACAAGATAAACCGCATGTAAGAATTCATCTGGAGAGAAAACTGGGCACACGACGGGGGAGTTTAGAGGTGATAATCTAGTCGGGACGGCAGGGAGTGATAAAAATAAAAGAAAAGCATAAATAAGAAGTTTCACGGAAGGATCCTGTTGTTCCTATTTCTCTCCAGCTGAGGTGCCGCGCCCTTTTCATATAACATCATAATGTCTCACAGCTAGAGATGAAATTTTGTTGAAAAACTTTACTCACTTAGTTCTTGTATTTTTATATTAAATTCAAACCGAGACGGAATATCATGAGCCTGATATTATGCATTATAAAATGAAGTTTCGACGAAGTTTATTTTCACTTCTTTGATTCGGTTTTATCATTCCCTCCGATTGTAGTTTCAATTTCATTTATCTTGTTTCTCTATCGAGTTTCACCGCTTTTAATGTAAGTTTCGTTCAAAGAAACGTCGATAGATAGACGTAATCGAAATTAGATCATAAAGAAACACGTGCTGAAAGAAATAATTGAAAGAAATAAAACTTTTGAATGAAATACCAATTAGTGCGACAGCCGGATTAAATTGTCAAATAGGTAGACGGAAATAAATGGCTGGACGTTATGTAGATACTTCGACGTGAGGTGCTTGAAAATAATTTTCGCGTGTTTTGAAATCACTAACATTTAGAACAATAGATAGAAGAACAAACAGATTGATAGATCGATAGACAGACGGACGCAAATACTTGGATGATGTATTGATCAAACAATTTTATAAAAAGTTATTCCTCAGCTGAATCAACGAAAATTCATGATCGTGGAAAAAAGTGTTCTTCTGTTTCGAAATTACTGACAATTCAGAACAAGAGATAGACAGATACGTCCATAGATAGACAGTTGCAAATACTTAGACGATGTATTCACTTAACCATTTTTGGACAAAGTTATTCCTCAGTTGAATCGATGAAAATTGATGACCGTAGGAAAAGGTTCTTCTGTTTTGAAATTACTGACATTTAGAGCTATAGACAGATAGATCAATAGATAGACAGTCGTAAATACTTCGACGATATAATCACCTTAGCATTTTGGACGAAGTTATTCCTCAGTTGAATCGATGAAAATTGATGACCGTGGGAAAAGGTTCTTCTGTTTTGAAATTACTGACATTTAGAGCAATAGATAGATAGATCAATAGATAGGCAGTTGCAAATACTTAGACGATGTATTCACCTAACCATTTTTGGACAAAGTTATTCCTCAGTTGAATCGATGAAAATTGATGATCGTGGGAAAAGGTTCTTCTGTTTTGAAATTACTGACATTTAGAACGATAGACAGACAGATAGATCCATAGATAGACAGTTGCAAATACTCAGACGATGTATTCACCTAACCACTTTTGGACAAAGTTATTCCTCAGTTGAATCGATGAAAATTGATGATCGTGGGATAAGGGTTCTTCTGTTTTGAAATCACTAACATTTAGAACAATAGATAGACAGATAGATCCATAGATAGACAGTTGCAAATACTCAGACGATGTATTCACCTAACCACTTTTGGACAAAGTTATTCCTCAGTTGAATCGATGAAAATTGATGATCGTGGGATAAGGGTTCTTCTGTTTTGAAATCACTAACATTTAGAACAATAGATAGACAGATAGATCCATAGATAGACAGTTGCAAATACTCAGACGATGTATTCACCTAACCACTTTTGGACAAAGTTATTCCTCAGTTGAATCGATGAAAATTGATGATCGTGGGATAAGGGTTCTTCTGTTTTGAAATTACTAACATTTAGAACAATAGATAGACAGATAGGTCCATAGATAGACAGTTGCAAATACTCAGACGATGTATTCACCTAACCATTTTTGGACAAAGTTATTCCTCAGTTGAATCGATGAAAATTGATGATGGTTGAAACAGCTAGCCGCGAATAGTTAGATGATAAATATTTGAACGCTAGTAAAAGGAGTGAGGTAGGTGCAGAGGCGGTAGCAGCAGCAGCAGCAGCAGCGCCACGACGTTGATGGGGTTTTGTACGGTGCTCACGTATTTTACGTTATGGGATAAGCTGCGTGCCGACTACAAGCTGAGCTCGAGGTTTTGATGGGAACGTGAGGATGTCCAGATGTCTCGTATTAACCAGGTTCAATATACCCGTGCAACCCTTAATCCAGCCACTCTGGCATCCGGAAGTGAAATTTACGGTACCGCAGCTCCGTTGTTCCACAATTAGAATTCGATCGACTGTGAGGAGAATATAATTCGTTGAATTTTTATTCAACGTTTAATTCGGCGTCTCCCCGTTAGCAGAATTAATTCGTGATTAAAAACGGTATCGTCTAACTTCTCGAGTCCCGAAAATGCTTCAATTTCTCATCATCCCCGGGGGGATTTGCCTCACGGAAAATTGGCGGCTTAGCCTCGGAATTAATTTGACCGACGTTTCCGATGCATAAGAGATGAAAAATTCACCAATGTCCCGTCACCTCTTCCGCGATGTTTTGTTGACACCGGTTCGTGGAATCCCGCTTCTCTTACCCACCTTTTAAAAGCCTCCATGGGCCAAGGGGCAGGGCCGAGGTAATTAATTCGTACGTGTAAGTGTCAGCCAAGAACCAACGAGTACCCTTGGGCAGAGATATATGTCTCAATTTAACCGGAGTATCCTACGGGATGCTTTCTGCCGGTATAACCGAGAGGGACTCCAGACCAACCCAACCCAACCCGACCTCCCTGCCCGCCCTTTCCTCTCCAAACTCACGGCCAATAAATCCCATCTCCTCTGCATAGCCGGGGCGTTACACTTTTCTTGTCGAACAGCCATCGCCCAGCCTTCGAAAGCAGACATTTTTCGAAACCTCTTGGGAAAACCACTCCGAAAAATGAGCCTAGGAATAACACCCTACCTCCGAACAAAAAGGCCAAACAGTTTTCGAACTAACGGAAGTTTCGAGTTGTACATACTTTTTTTTCTGTCTCTCTCTCTCTCTCTTTCTCTCTCTCTCTCTCTCTCTCTCTCCCTTGTTACGTAGACGTTGATAAATCTCAAGGTTTCAAGCTCATTGATTCTCTGATTACAATTCTGTCAGTCTCTGACCATTCGGAGAAACATATTTTTTTTTTTTTTTCCTTTTCATTCAAGTATATCTCAAATTCAGTTGAAGAATTTTAGAATTTAGAGAAAAAAAAAAAAAATCATGTTCCCAGTCAATGACTCGGTGAAAAAAAAAATTGCAACAGGATACGTTACGTTCGTGTTTCGAAGGCTTGTGTTTTAGGAGTCGTAGACACTAATAACTGATTCCTAATCAATTCTTGACTCGAAACTTGAATAACATCGAGTCACTCTGTCAAAAAATAATTCTCATTTCGAGTTAGAAAAAATATCTTTGTCCTCGGATGAAAATAAAAAAAAAAAAAAAAACGACGGCAAGTTTAAAATAGTCGCGGATCGGTATAAAAAAAAAAAGAAAATACAATGTTTCCATCAACAATCGCCGTCGAAAATTCGCTGTTAAAAATTGTTTAAAAAATTTCCGTGTAAATCGACAAAACGTAAACGGTGACCAATCGATTCCCAGAATCATTCGATAATTGAGGTATAATTATTTGTTGATCAATAGTCTGAGGTGATTTTGAATAACGAATAGTTATGAGCAGTGTTTTCCAAAATTTCAATACATTCCTGCGGTGAGATATAAGCGGCATGAAAACAGCAAGTATTTCATTTCGCTCAGAGGTATCTCTTGATTATTCTAATGGATAACGGCATGCCGAAGACGATCGAACAGTCTCGTCGACGGAATCCGACCGACAGATTTTGGCGAGAGGTTTGGAAGATTTTGAGGAGCCGCAGCTATCATCGCGTCTGGCTCTCTGGATGATATATTAATGGGTAGATTGTTCAGGGGTCGTAATCAACTAATAACTACCCGGGATCGGAACCCGAGTTTCGTTCTTACCTCTCTCTCTCTCTCTCTCTCTCTCTCTCTCTCTCTCTCTCTCTCTCTCTCTCTCTCTCTCTCTTTCCTTCTCTCTCCTCTCGCCACCTACCCTCACAGATACTCTGGTCCCCGACCCCCGATGTCATTAATCACGGATGAATGTCAAGAGCACGATTTAGGGGAGAGGAGATAAATAAAGAGACATGTAGACTGTGTGCCCGGAGTGGCTATCATCGCCGAACGGCAAATTTCATTTGACGGACACTTTTTACACACCGAGGGTGATGGCTTTTTCAGTCACGTTATGTGCCACTTCGCTTGTTACAGATTCGATTCTACTTCTAATGCGATTTATCTTCATTCGGAATCGTACGAGTTTCTCGACGTTCATTCCGTTGAGAAGATTGGGGTGTGAAAATTGTAGATTCTTAACAATTTTATTACCAGACGGCCGTACGTTTGGTATTTATCAAATTATTATCGATCGACGATGTCTTTGAAAAAAAAAAGAATTGAAAAAAAAAAAAAAAAAAAAACAACTTGGATACCTTTATTTTGTTGGAAATTATTTCAAGATTCTTAAAAAATACTGTAGATTCGTTTGATTTCGTTCTACGATGGCTCGTTTTGTTCGGAAAAGAGTTTTTTTCTTTTTTTTTTTATCACGTTGATATCGTTAATTATTTAATTTTACAGCGTTGCACAGATATTAATTACGATCGGTAAATAGCAGCGTTGAATTTACTACCGAAAAAATACCGAGAATTTTTATTTTCATCATGAAAATTGAACAAATCTACTAGATTTTCAACAAATCCAAATTCATTTGAAACGCCGCATCGTTATCTGACCTTTCGATTACAATTCTAGAATCTTGTGTTTACGTATTTCGAAAAATACCTTCGATGCTTATTCATATTATATTAAAGAATATTTGACAACGACTCTACGGACGACTGTCTGGTAATAAAAGGAATAAGAATATAAATTTCTGGGCAAACAGTCTCCTATATATTTTCGTTTACTCGAACGTAATTTGATCTATCCTTCTTTTCTTGACAACTTTCTCATACCAAATCCACACTCGTAATGTTAACGAGGCTTCGCGCTGCTGATATTTTTATCCCTGAGTTGAAATAATTTATTTCAGTACTGATAAATAATAATTATTGATCTTTCATTGCTTTTCGAAATCTTCGTTTGTGGTCGGATGAAAGTTTATTTAACGCTGGGTGATTTTTATTCCGATCGAATAAAAGTTACCTTCCGAAGTCAATGGAAATAAAATACCATTGTTTAACCATACATTTTACACAGCATATATATGTATGTAAATTATCACTTAAACCAATTGGGCAAAATGTTAAAATTTGGAGTAATTACAAAACGAGTTTCCTTCGTGCTATTTAATAAAATCGATCGATTCGCAAGGACGTAAATTGACCACATAATCCTGACCGAAAACGATTACCTCGAATTCTCTTCACCCTAACTAGGGGATGTTTGTCGTAAAACCCTCATATCTCTCTTCCGTTACTTTCCCTCCGTCTCTGGGCACGTATTTTCGATGAAAAATATCCCCCCAATTATATCTGCTGAGGGCCGAAGAAAACACGTTCATCCTATATTTTGAAAAGACTGATTAATCGTCGCTTATACCTTATCCTCGTATCTTTAACGTTCGTGGGAAAAAGAAAAAAGAAAACCGATAGTAAATATAACATCGAGTAACAACGTGTATAATACTTTTCTAAAAAATAAATATATTGCGTTAAATTTTATAAATTCTCTTAAATCGTATTTAAGGGAACAAAGAGTTTGGAAGCTAAAAAAAAAAAAAAAAAAAAAAAAAAGAAAGAAGAACCAATGACTTTTATTCCAAACCGAAACGACCCGCTTTATCTTTTATCACACGTAGTTTAAGATTAAGTTTCCCCCCTCGATCCTCACCTTTCTTGCTTTCTCCCTGTCTTTTCCTTCGGAAACTCCGTCTTGCCTGGATATAAAACTTATACCAGTCCAGAGTCGATCTGAAACTGAGGCAAAAACAAAACAAAATGAAAGATAAAAAGAGAGAGAAAAAAAAAACGCATTGAGCTCAACACTAAGAAAAAAAGAAACTTTCGTTTACGATCAAGCCAACTTTCGACATCGTTAAAAGCATCGCGTCGTCCCAAAATTGCTTCGAGCGTTCGAAGCTCCGAGGCTGGAATAAAAATGAATTTTTCGATCACTTCCTATCCCGTTCACGCTACAGCGAAAAAAGAACAATATTATAGATAAGCACGCGGATAAATTTTTTCGCACGATCCTGACGAAGAGAATAAAATAAATCATAAAAAAAAAAAAAACACGATACATGATTTTCCACCTTTTGATCTGTTCGGATAAATCTTCCTCTTTCTCTTCACACCTTCGTTAATTTGCGGTGAAATGGAAAAAAAATGAAAATTGTTAACGAGCAAATTGCAATGAATCTGATTATTTATTTAAAAAATTCGTGATCAGTCAAGCTTATCTTTAAAAAAAACAAACGATACTGTATAACAATGACGAAAATTTTTAATATCCAACAATTTTACATTCCTTTTTCTTGTTCTTATAGTCAATATCACTGCATTAGATTCTACAATAATTTTAGTTAATAAAGTTGAACTTTGCGTAGAGAGAGATTCAAGTGTGTTTAGAATTTTGCATTGTTTCAATCTTATCGCCATTCTTAGATCAACCTCATCTTTACGGCATCGAACAAACGATAAGTTACAATTTTATGAAATAATTTGAATCACTAAAACCATGAAATAAAAATCAAATTCTGTTGTTACGAGAGGAGAATATTAGGTGTAATCAGTCTGAATGTATTGACGAATAGTTGATTTGACGCCGTTCAATGTTGATTACACTGTTTAATGAAAATCTGCTACATCACCGAAAAATTATAGATCCGTATAATGAGCTAAATTTCTATGCCAGAGTAAATTTATCGTTCTGATATTACGTTTTTCGCAGTAATTACCTGCTGCTCGGTACTTGTAATATTTTAATAGAAGATAGAAAATGGTCACGAGTAGAAGCAAAAAAAAAAAAAAAAAAGAAAAAAAAAGCTATGCGAATAAAATAATGTAACATTGAGGTAAAATTTTTAGTGAAAAGACGTAAAGAAAGCGCAAAGGTGGCGGTAATTTTCACCGCCGAGAACAAGTATCGCTTTTCCTCTTGCGTAACGTGTTGCCCCCATCCTCCTCACCCTCCGAGCTTTTCCCATCCTCCCTTGGATAGATGAAAATAAGTGTTTTTCTATATCGCGAAGCAGTCGCGGCTCTGCCACGTGTGTTCGCTTCGCCACGTGATGCAGGTTGCAAAACGTGTTCGCATCAACCTCGGGGTAAATCGAGCATGATTTTATCCATGTATAGGACATTCCGCGTGTAATCGACCCAGCCAAAATTCAGTTCCTCTAGAAAGTACCTGGGTGATAAGAGTGTGGGATTATTTAATCGGTTTTACACCAGTCTGGAATGAATGAATTTCTCACAGGAGTTGGTAGCGACAAAGGAATAGAATTGGAAAAAGAATTGATTCATGTACAAGTTTTGCATTTCTTTCTCGAGCGTTTTTTTAATAATCTAAAGCCGATCGACGTCGATCATAGAAAGTTCGTTACATAGAGAGGACGCTCTATTCGCGGATAAGTCTAACTTGTCCAACGGACCTTGGTCTAACTATTCGGTAGTCAAGTCACAACTAGAGGGTTTATGAATTTTTGCAGATTTTTATTCGAAAACGTTCAAATGTTCGCAGATTTCAATTGATCGTAAGTTCAGTTACTCCTACAAATGTAAAGATCGTGCAAAAGGCTCGTTACACAGAGAAGACGTTCTATTGGCGGATAAGTCTAACTTGTCCAACGGACCTTGGTCTAACTATTCGGTATTCAAGTCACAACTAGAGGGCTTGTGAATTTTTGCAGATTTTTGTTCGAAAACGTTCAAATGTTCGCAGATTTCAATTGATCGTAAGTTCAGTTACTCCTACAAATGTAAAGATCGTGCAAAAGGCTCGTTACACAGAGAAGACGTTCTATTCGCGGATAAGTCTAACTTGTTCAACGGACCTTAGTCTAACTATTTTTAAGGTATTCAAGTTACAACTAGAGGGAATTTTTGCAGATTTTCATTGGAAAACGTTCAGATGTTGGCAAATTACAATTGATCTCGAGTGTTATTTGAACAGCTGTAGAGATCGGACGAAAAACATTTAAACGCAAAAGAATTTTTGTTCCAAGTGAATTTTGAAGTTCTAATAAACGAAAATCATGTGGAGGTCTCCAAAACTTTGCAAAAAAAAAGCAACCGAAGAAAAAGCTCAGCTTGTTACATTTCTCAAAAACTGTACATTTCTTTGATCTCAAAATTTTTGAAAATACTCCCGTGCTGTTGTAAAACAATGTACAGAAATTTCATTATTGGATCGTATATTTCAATTCAGAATAAATGATTTTTCTTTCCGTTTTTTTTTTCTAGTAATTTTCAGCGTGAAAAAAATAACAACAGACTCGGACTGTATCACAGTTTGGTATTTATATTTCAGAGCTATTTACAACATGACTAAACATTTTAAAATAAATGTGGAAACCTACGCGTTTTGTTTTAGTTTTTTTTTTTTTTTTTTTCTTCCTTTTGCACTAACACAGGAATATTCTTCAAAATTTTCAGTCTAAAAAACGTACGGTTTTCGAAAAATTAGTCACGGTTTTGCCAGATCGATCACACGTGGAATGCTCCATATATGCAAGGCATGTTGTACCTACGTTATCCACGTTGCACAAGACACGCACGGTGTTGTGCATGGGTGGAAAAAGTATCCTCCTCGTAAAAACTGTGCACCGGAACAACGACCTTTATTCACGAGGTAAAAGCAAACGTGAAACAAATTTATTTATTTATTTATGTATTTTTCTTTTGGTTTTTTTTTTTTTTTTTTTTTTCTTTTCCATAGCTTTTCTTGCTCCCCGGGATCTCTCTCTCTCTCTCTCTCTCTGTCTCTCTCTCTCTCATATTCTTTTCAAATTTACGTTTCCGGATCGAAATTCTGTATACAATTCCGGAGTGTTTCTTCCTTTTTTTTCTTTTTTTCTCCTCCCTCTTTACGTACGCATACGCGGAACTGATTTCCAAAAAGAAACAGACGCGATGAAAAATGAAAGAAAGTTTAAAAGTTGGAAGAAAAAAAAAAAAAAAAAAAAAAAAAATGAAGGAAAACTAAGGCGGCGTGATGGCTGGGCGGGTTTTTACGATTTTCAGGAAAAGGTTCAACCATCCTCTACACTTTACTACCATCGATATCCTGTAAAAAAAAAGTATCTATGACCTACACAGATATCCTGCATCGCCGGTATTATACGTATAGATTGTTAGGTGAACAGAATGACAAACATAACTTTTCGCAGGAAAACTATACATCCGAGATCCCAATCGTAATTCACTTTCAAACCATTGACCAAGCTAAAAAGAAAATCCATCCATATCTTCCTCTCTCTCTTTCTCTCTCTCTCTTTTTTTCCCGCGCTTCTATCTGCAGGTTTGATAAATCAACGAATGTCTATAAATTTATGGATACAATACATATATATACGTATACATATATATATCTTATGCTCGTGTGGGTTATAAGCGCAGATTTTCGCATCGCTCGTTCGTTCGAAACTCCTGAGAGATAATTTTTTTCTCCCAAAGTCGATAATATACTGACAAAGTTTATTGAAAATTGTTTCAGTCTCGAGTGAAAATAAAGAGAACTTCTGTCGAATAAATAAATTCAAAAATTAACGATTGCAATCAGATGGCGGTAAAGTATTTTGTTTTTTATTAACTTTGTTTTTTTTTTTTTTTCTCTCTCTTTATTTTTTCATCCTCTTCTTCACGTTTGTGACATTTTAAGCCTCTTAACTTCCGAAACGAGTCGAAATCGACCGGGGAGAACTGTACGAATGACAAATAACGAGAACCGGCGAGCGGAGAGAAGCCTGTCAAATTGTCTGTCGCCAATCTAGCGATCTTCCATTAATCTGAAAACCTTCTTCGAGCACTTTGATCCCCGCTGTGTTACGAAAGTGCGAAGGGGTTGGGCAAAAAACGGGGGGGAAAAAAAATCGAAAAATAAACGTCGCCTCGTCTTTTTAGGGGAATCTGAAAAAAAAAAAAAGAGAGAAAGAAAAAAAGAACAATCGTCGCGGTCCTTATTTCCGATTTCCTTCGCACGTTTTCCCAAAAATTAGAAATCGACGGTGAAAAATTTTAGGCACGAAAAATCTGGTCTTAAATATAATTTCCAAATATGCCGTATTTTTTTTAATTTTTTTTTTTTTTTTTCTTTCTTCCACGTATTACATGTGTTATACAATAATTCGAAGAGAAAAAAAAAAAAAAAAATACACGAATTTTAGCAACGTCGAATTTAGACGATTGTTTTTGTTTCGCTTGTCCTCTTTTTTTTCTCTCTCTCTCTCTCTCTCTCTCTCTTCTTTTCCCCGATTTTCAGACTCGAACAACACTTCGTAAAAGTTTTCCCAACTCCGGTTTACATGTATAATCCCACTCGTAAACGTCAACGTTGGAAACGTTCCGCATGCCGAAGCGTTTTCGCGTGAGGTAAGGAGGGAAATTTTAGAGCATGAATAAAATAAGGAGGAGGGAATGGAGACCCGGACAGGAATAGAGTCGTTGTAATTATTTAAGACATTCCCAAGTTTCGGATGCCGAGAGAGAGAGAGAGAGGGCTTCGTTACGGTATTCTCTAAGGATCCCATCTCTCCCTTTCTCCTCGATCGCTGCTCTCATTCTCATCTCGTGCAAAACCCTCGCGGATCAATGACAAATTGGCCCTATCCTTTATTTTCCATTCCAAATTACGATTTCGAAGCGAAACCGCCAACCGTGAATCTCTGTGAATTTTGTAAATACAGTCCGTTGAACGATTAACGTGTGATTAAATTTAAACGAGTCCTTGACACGCCTTTTCAAGTCTTCGATGGTTAAAAAAGACATCTTCTTTCGATTTTGCTTTCTACGTGATGTGAAATTTTCAAGCGTCAAGATTGTGAGATCGACAATAAAATCGCTGTGCCAAATTAATCGTCGTTATCTTGGTCGGCATTTTTTTTTTTTTTTTTTTTTTTTGGATGAACGCATTTTTTGAGCTTCCGAATCATTTCCACGAATAAAATTCACCACGGAAATATTGATAGACGATTTTCTCGTTGTCGTCTAAACGTGCTTATATCCGTCAATCAAGACTCAACGAAACATGTGTTTTTGTTTTAAATTTTTTGCAGCCACTGTACCAGCGACTACATCGCGGTTTATTCCGGCCCGACGATTTCCAGTCCGGTATTAGCGATGCTCTGCGGTAATAAGAAGACCTCGGTTACACACGCAGGGCAAAATATCTTGGTGGAATTTAGGTGAGAAGAGAATAAAAAAAAAAAAAAAAAATCAAGTCTTTATCGGAACAAATAACTGCCCGTGTCGATTTTTCATATCGATAACTAATTGAAGAATTTTTTCAGTTTTGTTGAAACTTTTTTTCGTTTTTGGTTTTTTCTTTTTTTTTTTTTTGCACAGTTCTCCCATTTTTAGGTGTAGTTTGGAAGAAAAATGGAACGCGTCTTTTATGCTCGATGCGTTGGGTGAAATAGTCCTGAAGTAACCGTAAATCGTGAAAGTCCACTTTGGCGCAATAATTACTGCCAATTTTTCCAGCCCCTTCGCATTGATCAACCCCTCTGCTTCAGATCCGGTCCGGGAGTTCCGCCCTTCGACTACAACGGCTTCGTGGCGACCCTAAACTTTCAGGAAATAACGACAGAATCACCAACGACAGTAGCGACGGAGACGACGAGCAGAGCGAGTAAGAGGCTGTGTTTTTTTTTTTTATCTTTGACGAGGAGAAGTCACGCCGTAAGGTTGACTGATTCGATGGAAAAAAAATTCTACGCATTCCTTGGCCGAAACGAAAATACACGTCTTTCGGCGTTTTAGCGAATGGGCATTTCTTGGGAAGAGATAAAAATGTTGAAAACCCATTTTCGACGTTTAGTTTCAACATTGCATCAAAAGAATTCTTGATTATCTTCCGTTGGTTTCTACAATACTTGTTTTCCGACAGTTCAATTTCAAAAGTGTTGAAAACTCGGTTTTCTATACTTGTTTTCAACATTTCAACATAAAAATGACAAGATCATACTTTCGATATTTGTTTCAAACAGTGAAAAAAATAATGTTGAAAATTCATTTTCAATATCTAGTCGCAGCGTTGCATAAACTGAATTCTTGAAACTTTTCAGCACATCAACAAAACAATGTTGAAAACTTGTTGCGTTCGATGTTTGTTCTCAACAGTTGAATTGAAAAAAATGTTGAAAACTCGTTTCCGATATCTGATTTCAACATTGTAACGACGAAATGCTTAAACTTTTTTACATGTCAACAAAAAATATTGAAAACTTGCTTTCGTTGTTTGTTTTCAACAATTGGATGTAAAAAATGTTGAAAACTCACTTTTCATATTTGTTTTCTACATTTCAACATAGAAATAACAAGTTCTTATTTTCGATATTCGTTTCCAACGTTGCAAAAAAAAAAAAAAATGTCGAAAATTTCCTTTCAATATTCCTCTTCGACGTTTCTTTTTTGGCCGATAAAAGGCCATCGCGCATAAAGTAACACACGGGTCTCTCAATATTTTCCCAAAAGTGTAGCAAAAATTTCTCGTCGATATTAGCCTTCTCTGTTTCGTGCCATCTCCTTGTCGGCATATTTTACAACATTTTCTTACGAACCTTTCACCGAAGAACTTTTCCTCGACTCACAGACGACGTCGGAAAATTTGGCAACGGCGGAGGCGGCGGTCCGAACATTCGGACTCACAATCAGGATCATCGGAGAGAACATAGACTAAACAGCTGCGACCTCGAGGTCAGAGGCGACGAGGTCAGGGCTGGAAATCACGACACTAGGGGAAAACCAAAGTCAACCGCTTGTCGACTCGTTCTCAGGGGTGGCTCGTACGATTCCGTCCACGTGTCTTTGACCAGCTATAATTTGAGGTGAGCAGAAGCAGCTTAATTTTCATTTTTCACCGATTGCGAGCTTACCAAGTCAAAATATGTCCTTCGTAATTTTATCTCGTAGAAATTTCTTGACCACATTCTCAGTTACTTTGACGACAAATAATAATGGAACCCGGTATAAATCCATCGTTCGATTTCGAAGTCGAACCATTTTTGTTTTGCAACTAGTTTTTTTTTTTTTTTTTTTTCTTGCTTCTTTCAAGCAGGTACACTTGAGGACAACGAATCTGAGACGGTTAATTTTTTACACTAGACAGTTACGTTGGCAACACGGAGAAACCTACAGCGCCACAGTCGGCCGAGCGCGAAACAAACTCAATCTCAATAAACGTAACAAAACCCATGAGCGTCGAATATAACCTTAAAATACGTGTCAATCCGACAAGTAATTATTCCAAGGTCTAGATTCGACGGTCATGGGTTATGCTACGTTTATTGAGGTTGAGTTTATTTCGCACTCGGCCGACTGTGGCGCTGTAGGTTTCTCCGCATTGCCAACTTAACTGTCTAGTGTAAAAAATTAACCGTCTCAGATTCACTGTCCCCAACAGTACAACATTCCTTCCTGCGAGGTTTGAATCAATTTTGCTCTAAATTCCCCGATAAGAATTCTCCGCGTCTTTGCATTATCTGTGTATAAATGTCCGACCAGCCTGCAGGCTAGTGCATCAAAAGCTGCAGCTCGGCAAACCGTGTTATCGGTTTTGTCCGCAGTCAATCAATAAATGTATCAAAACGGCGGACGGATACACAGAGGTATAGAAATATGGCTGACGGTTTTCCTAGTCTGAAGTATAAATAAAATATCTCGATCCATTTTACCCTCCATAAAGGTGGATATGATTCGATTCTCTATTATATTGACGTTGCAAACGCGAACCAGAAGCCCCGGTCTACGGATAGATAGGTACAAGTATACATAGGTATACCTATTCATACGTGAATATATACACGTGAATGGGGAGGGGGGAGCCTGTATTTACGCTGCTGATATTCTCTGTGTACCGGAAGCTTTACCTCCGTATGCGGTTGTCGGGAGAAACTTTGTTCCTTCTAACGAAAAATAAAAAACGACGAACGAACTGCCTTGAGGAAAAAAAGAAAAAAAAAGAAATAAAAAAAACAACAAGAAAGAGAGGAATCAGCAGCTGAGAAATGGAGCGTTTTCAATATTTTGAAAGATTATTTTACGCTACAATTCCGTTTTGAGTTTTTCAATTTCTTGTCTGCGATCATCTCGTCGCGTCGTACTCATTTAAGCGATAGATCTTTTAACCGAGACGTATTTTTTTTTTTTGAAATACCGTGACGAAAATTAATGCGAAACGTGCCATTTTCATCGCCTCGGTGACACGCGTCAAGTTTACCTCTAACGGTACAAGATTCAATTTGTTCATTTTCGAGTTTCATCTCTAAACTGTACGGCAGCTATTTACCGCAGGAGGAAATTGCCTCCCTACTTCCCGCCTCTCTGCGTAATAATTCTTCTTCTCCACCAGACGAGAATATTTTCAGAAAACCAAGTGAAGAACGAGTAAATGTGTGTATATTTTTTTTTTTTGCTCCCTACTCTTATTTTCGTATCATATATTACATATAACAGGCCGCGAGTATTAAACTTATATCGAGAAAACAAATTGCGTCTGGATTTTTTCTCTGTTTTCTTCGTAACATTTTCCTTCTATCGTTATTATGCACGTTCATTTTTTTTTTTTTCTCCTCACTACTTGTACGCGAATTAAATTTTTTCAATATAAATTCCACAGTCTTCTTACCAGTGATCCTTCGATTGATTTTGTGTTTTTTTTTTTTTTTTCTTCCACAACTTATTCGCTTGATATTCCAGCGCCCCAACGTGCAGATCGATGATCGAGATTTTTGACGGTTCCCTCGAGGGCGGATCAACCGGAAGTACAAAATCGCTCAAGAGGATCTGCAGCCCCGCTCAAAGAATTCCGGGAGACGCGGAATCGACGGACAAGTGAGTCAATAAATAACTATCCGTTGTCACGATTTTTTCTGCAAACCATTTCCGACCGGAAAGATGAAGTTTGGAATTTTTTCAAGTAATCTTTTTTTCACTTCAATCTTAGCTCCACTTTTAATGTACAATTATTACACGAATAATCTGGCTAAATCTGTGGGTGAAATTAGCGAGATTAAACGACATTTTTTTTATTCATTTTTTTTTTTTTTTTCCAAAGAATTTTGTACTCACCACAAAATTCTCGCGGTATTAATGACAAGCAATTCGATTCAAAATTGATCTGCTGTTTTGAATACGATGTTACAATATATATATATATATATATATATATATATATATATATATATATATATATATTTATATTTATATTTATATATACATGTATATACATACACGTAAAATGAAAGTAAAGACGTAGAGCGTACTGTGGAGCAAATTTATTTTCGTGTATCACGAACTTCTGACTCAGAATGTGTACATACCTGCCTGTAACACACATAACGGGGTTAAATAAACGGGGCGGCTTCGTGGCTGCATGCAGACTCGAAAATTTTCACCAAACAGGACATAAAATATCGACCGGATGGCCGACCTTTTTCTCTGTAGTATAAATACGTACGTATATAAATATAGATATATATACATACACACATACACACACACACACATACATACATATATATATATATATATATATATATATATATATATGTATGTATATATATGTATGTATATATCCGCCTACAGTCATATAAAATGTATGACCGATATAGAGGGTTCATTTATTCATTTATTATTCACGCCCTGCAGGAAGTGCAAAAAGTCGAGAGAATGAGAAACGCGGAGGGAAAAAAAGTTGGTAAAAAAAAAAAAAAAACAAAAAAAAAAAAAAACAAACAAAAAATGTACTGAATTCGAAACGTGCCCGCGTATTGATTCGAAAGCGAGGATTCGGAGTAAAATTCACTCGTTAGCTAAGGTAGTAAAAAAAAAAAAAAAAAAAAACGGCAGATCAACGGGCAGAATCACAGTTATTCATGAAATTATCTTTATGCCTGCGTAAAATATATATACATATATATAGCACTTGTGCCTGTGCAAAAAACTTTTTCACCGATCTTTTCTTTGTAATTTTCTTTTCTTTTCTTCTCGTTTTGATTTCTATTTTTTTTTTTTTTGGTTTTTTTGTTTCTTTTCTTATTTCTCTTGGCTCTTTCCATTTTTTCAACGTCACACGTCACCGGTGCTCACCGCTTTTCAAATTGGTCCGACATACATTTTTTATTCGCCTTACGCCTGCCGCCAGTCACCCTTCCTTCCAACCCTCGGCTCAGCTTTGTTTGTCACTTAGGCATTATAATACGAGATATTCCTTGTGCGGCTTTCTACTAGAAGGCGCCTGAAATATTTCAAAGAAAAATTCTTCTTCCGTACGGTTTATTCACGGTCAGATCCGCCATCGTTTATCCGGTATAGTTTTTTTGTTTTTTTTTTTTTCATCATTTTTATTTTTCGTTCGCGTCTCATCGTTCAAATTAAATCACTAATTTTTTCAAACCATCTCATTCTCGTTCCCAAATCCCTGGTTTCATTCCGTATCACCTCATAATCATTCAACGATATTCCGATCGAACAATTATTTCAAAAGTGAATTTTTTTTTTTTTTATCTCTCGATCTGTTAGAAACCATTGGTAGATGGTGATATTCGCTCTTTGACAACGCGGTTACAGTAATAATAATAATAAAAAAAAAAAAAACTGTCCGACACATCATTGAATTTTACACGTCGAAGGATTTGTACGGAATGCCTTATACATGAGACTGTTTAAAATATTTTGATATCTTATCTACCGAAACAAGGTCTAACCATTAATTTTAACCGTGGAAAAATTTTTCCCCGAAAGATAATCGTCTTAGATAAATTGTAAAAAGGGACTCGTTCCATGCGACCATTGTGCTTAGATGAAAAAAAGTAAGCCAAGTGGGTGAAGAAAAAATGAAAAGAAGAGAGATGGACGTTGTTATTTACTTCAATGTACCGAATGATTGATGCCGATAGTCATAGCGCGAGGGTCGAACCCTCGTCCTCTTCTCCTTTTGAACATCTCGCTCCGAGAAGAGACGCTCAAGCCTCCGAGTCCGATCCGACCGCGGTTCCGACCACTTCGCCTCGACATGGTACATAATAACCTATACCCACCTCATACAGCGGCAGTAGTAGAGTCCCGTCTCGGTCCAGCCATCCCACGGACCTCGAGGCGACCGCTGACCGCCTACAAAGAGGCAACCCGACTGACCAACCACCACGCTCGATAATACTGCAAAACTTACTTATTGTTTATCCTCTACCATCCCCCGAAACTTTGTCCCACCCTTCCAAGTCCCTCCTTCCTCTTCATAATCCTCTTTTATGAGAAGAGAATAAAAAATACATTACGCATTTTCCGCTCTGCAGAAGTCTCGCGAGTTCGGTTAGGTTAGGTTTTATCAAATTGGGTCCGATTGAGCCGGTTTCTGATCGATTGGGACAGTTTTGGACTGTTTGAATTCTGATGGGGTCAAATTAGGTGTAATTGAATTCTGATCGAGACAATTTGTTCCATCCTTCCAAGTCCCTCCTTCCTCTTCATAATCCTCTTATGAGAAGAGAATAAAAAATTACTTTACGCATTTTCCGCTCTGCAGAAGTCTCGCGAGTTTGGTTAGGTTAGGTTTTATCAAATTGGGTCTGATTGAACCGGTTTCTGACCGGTTGGGACAGTTTTGGACTGTTTGTATTCTGCTGGGGTCAAATTAGGTGTAATTGAATTCTGATCGAGACAATTTGTTCCACCCTTCCAAGTCCCTCCTTTCTCTTCATAATCCTCTTTTATGAGAAGAGAATAAAAAATACATTACGCATTTTCCGCTCTGCAGAAGTCTCGCGAGTTCGGTTAGGTTAGGTTTTATCAAATTGGGTCCGATTGAGCCGGTTTCTGATCGATTGGGACAGTTTTGGACTGTTTGAATTCTGCTGGGGTCAAATTAGGTGTAATTGAATTCTGATTGAGACAATTTGGAATTGACTCGGTCTGTTCAGAACAGTTTCGTTCTGATTGGGGCAGATTCAAGTGTTTGAGACTGGATTAGACTGCATTGGTAAGCTAGGACTAATCGGCACAATTTCGGACTTATTGGATCAGTTTGAATCACTTCGGGTCTGATTTGGTCAGTTTAACAACTAATTGGATCAAGTTGGTTACAGTTGGCACGATTTGGAATTCACTGAATCGCGTTACATGTAATTCGAAGTTCTATATGAACTGAGTTCTGATTGGCTCCATTTATGTCCAATTGGGAGTTTGATTTGGACAGTTTGGAACAAATCAAGTCACTTCGTGTCTAATTAGAGTAGTTTCAGACTGTTTGAGACCCGATTGAGTGAGTTTAGGACTATGCGAGGCAATTTAGGTCTAATTTGAAATTTTTCTGATAAATTTTTAGGACTGTTCGGAGTGGTTTGGTTCCGAGTCGGTTTGGGACTGATTTCGTCAGTTCAGGTCTAATAAAGCCAGATTATGCCAAGTGATATTAAGTCAGATTGAGAATTGATCACTCGTCGATCTTCGTGGAATACAAATCCCGTTAAAACTTGCGATTAGTCAAACTGTTGAAATTATTCAATACTAAAAGCTTCGTATCAGCTAGTTCGAGCTTGCGAATGGTCTAATAAGGCCCAGATATGCAACCGAGTCTAGTGGGTCGGAAAAGAATGCGCAGTGCTGTTTAATCTGTTCCAACGGTGAGACCGAGCCATAATTTATGCCCAGGTAAAGGGTCGAGAGCTTGAAACCGGCGGGTGGCGAGGCAGGGGTGGGGGGGGGGGGGGTGGAAGCTCGTATAACAATGACGAGGCGGTTACACGGTGCTGGTACTAGCATACGTGCCTACGAAGCTGCTGTGTTTTATGGCCACTAATCTCGTAAAAATTCATGTAAACTCAAGCCCCATGTTTTATTCTCTTGCCTCAACTTCGTGTACCTACCAAGTACCTTGAGCTTTTGGGCAGTACGCTTTGCCTTCTTCCGCAACTAGCCAGCAATCCTCTGCCACCGCATTCGTGGAACCACCCTTGCCTCCTCTTCGTAACCCTGCGTCACATATGTAAACGTACGTAAGGTTCGCGGCCGTAATTTCTTCGGCAAATTTATTCCAATCCAAGGATGTTGGATGTATTGAAAAAGAATCTGGTTAAAAGCTTTTTTCCATTTATCAGATAACGCGGGTCATGATAAATCGCAGCGTTTTCTAAAAGTGCCAAATTGTCGATTGTTTTGCATTTTTAAAATTCACAGGGTTCGAATCAGTTTTCTTTCTATACGTAACTCCGAGAACGTAAATCGTCGACGTAATTCTGTATTGCTAGAATTGAACTTTAGGGATTGTTTGGAAACGAAATTCTTGTACATCGAAACGAGAATTAAATCGTTTCGCTAATGGAATTAAAGAATTCCAACATAAGTAGCTTAAATTTTTTTTACCAACAAATATCGTTTGAATGTATAGAAAAAAAAATTAAAATAAACGGTCTATTCGTCGGACGATTCTCAGAGTATTGAAATAATAACAACCTAACTGCGAGCGAAAAATATTATCGATTAAATTTGAGATATTTGTAGTAAAGCTGTGATCAAATTGGCACGGAATGCCTTATACATACCTGTGTGTTCGGCGACGTCCCATCCCTTCGCGACGATGATGCCTAATGCACGCCTCCACCTATTACACACACAGGCACACAAACAGACATCTCGGCATTCAAACATAAGGTTTATACAACATTTATTGTACATGTACACGCATATTATACAAACGCATGTATATGTGCTACACATACATACATACATACATACAAATAATACGTATACAAAGCTCCTCGCTCTGCCGCTAAAACGTTTTGACAAAAGTCTCCATTTATTCATTCCGGACCATATAGTTTTTATACCAGCTGTATATGCGATATGAAAAATGAAAGCTTCAGCCGGTGCCTTGCAGACCCGTTTCAGAACACCCCTGGAGAATTTCCACCTCCATCCACTTTTCTAACGTATTAGCCCGTCTTTGTGTGCTCCTTTGTTCAACCTCTACGGTAGAAAACAAAAAGAAATAAATAAATAAACAAATAATAACGAAAGAGAATTACAAGCGAAAAAATAAACGCTCCGTTCACCTTCTTCTCGATAAAAAATTTTCACCCCTTCTATTCTCACGCAATTCTTTGTTTTTGCTCTCCACTTTCCCCAGTGTGGTTCTTCATTTTCAATTTGGACTTGACATTAAAGGAAAGAAAATACATTTTTATATATATAGTTTTTTTCTTCTTGTCTTGGTTTTCAGATTCAGCTTTGGATCCAGTTTTTCAATTCTCAACACGTACTGAGAGAAAAAAATCTACTTTTTTACAAGTAAATACATCTACTTGTTCTTCCTGATCCGCTTTAGTCGATGAGAAAAATTTCGTTTGATTCAAGTAATGGAGAAGTCTTCAAAATTTTATCTTAAACTAATTTGGTGAATATTTTTTGGGAATCAAAGAGCGTCGATCATTTGCACAGATCTTGTACGATATTTACTTGCCAGTAGTGAAAAGTAATTGCATCAAACAATGAATAACTCGAACCTGGTAAATTAAAGTAATTTCAACGCGTTGTATTCGAATAAAAAATACAACTAAAACGTTGAACAAAGCAGTTAAATCAAGGAGAATGAGCGAATGTATTTACTTGTGAAAAGTAAACCTTTCTCGTTCCAGTGCATTTATCAAAAATTCTAATTAATAATTTCAATCATGCGTAATGCCGTGAGACTTGTGACAATGTGTCACGCATGTAATATTCAGATTTAACGAATTGGCGAAGAGGCAGATCCTGCTGGAAGAAATTCTGGCTATCAAACAGTAAATCCGTTAAACTTTTTTCTTCCGCCGGGTAACATCACATCGCGCAAACCTGCTCACGGCAGTAAAACTTATTTGGCTCACCGAGAAAACTTTGCTAATTGAAGGACGAAGAAGAAAGCGTCGAGGGTATCGAACCAGCGGGGTAAAAAGAAACGCGGAGGCAGCGAATGCTGGAAAGCTTTTTTTTTCTTCACGCGATGCGGCAGGACGCGAAGCTTGCAGAATATTGATCAAGGATCAAATTTCTTCACATATCCACGCATGAATAATCCATACACGGTTTGTTCATTTTCGATGTTATTTTCACCCATGCTCCCAAATCGGGTTTCCTCTGAATTCTGGCGAAGATATTTATTTTTTCGAATTTCAACCGGTCAATTTCTTCAAAATCCCACCGAGTTTAGCTCGTTTGAAAGACAAGTGCCGAGTTGGGTACGCAAAGCTCTCATTTTCTGGCCACCGGCCAACTGGGTCGGTTCTTATTTCCGCCTTCGCAGGAGCGAGGAGAAGAGAGGCACACTCGAAACGGTCGAAACGTCCCAATTCCCTTACCGCGGTACAAATCTACGTCACGTTGCACGTACTCGAGTCTCCGCGTCCAATCAAGCCGTGCACTCGATATTCTCTTTCTTGCTGTCGTTTTTTCTTTTACTCTTTTTATCTAGGTTCTGTTTTCTTTTACAATTTATTTGACAGTGTTTTCGAAATATAGAGCGATTAACCAACGGTCGAATGATCTAACACGCATGCGCTAAACTTCTAGAGCAAAAGCAGTTGTTTTATCAGGTTGGCCAGCCGTAATAAGTTCAGAGAACAGGTAATCCCGATACGTGTAACCTCAAAAGTTTTGACAGTCGAAGACGGTTGAGGTTAGTCGAGTCTCCGCGTCCAATCAAGCCGTGTACTCGATATTCTCTTTCTTTTTTGTCATTGATACTTCCATTCTTTTTAATCTATGTTCTATTTTCTTTTACAATTTATTTAACAGTGTTTTCGAAGTACAGAGCGATTAACCAACGGTCGAATGATCTAACACGCATGCGCTAAACTTCTAGAGCAAAAGCAGTTGTTTTATCAGGTTGGCCAACCGTAATAAGTTCAGAGAACAGGTAATCCCGATACGTGTAACCTCAAAAGTTTTGACAGTCGAAGACGGTTGAGGTTAGTCGAGTCTCCGCGTCCAATCAAGCCGTGTACTCGATATTCTCTTTCTTTTTTGTCATTGATACTTCCATTCTTTTTAATCTATGTTCTATTTTCTTTTACAATTTATTTAACAGTGTTTTCGAAGTACAGAGCGATTAACCAACGGTCGAATGATCTAACACGCATGCGCTAAACTTCTATAGCAAAAGCAGTTGTTTTATCAGGTTGGCCAACCGTAATAAGTTCAGAGAACAGGTAATCCCGATACGTGTAACCTCAAAAGTTTTGACAATCGAAGACGGTTGAGGTTAGTCGAGTCTCCGCGTCCAATCAAGCCGTGCACTCGATATTCTCTTTTTTGCTGTCATTTTTTCTTTTACTCTTTTTATCTAGGTTCTGTTTTCTTTTACTATTTATTTAACAGTGTTTTCGAAGTACAGAGCGATTAACCAACGGTCGAATGATCTAACACGCATGCGCTAAACTTCTAGAGCAAAAGCAGTTGTTTTATCAGGTTGGCCAACCGTAATAAGTTCAGAGAACAGGTAATCCCGATACGTGTAACCTCAAAAGTTTTGACAGTCGAAGACGGTTGAGGTTAGTCGAGTCTCCGCGTCCAATCAAGCCGTGTACTCGATATTCTCTTTCTTTTTTGTCATTGATACTTCCATTCTTTTTAATCTATGTTCTATTTTCTTTTACAATTTATTTAACAGTGTTTTCGAAGTACAGAGCGATTAACCAACGGTCGAATGATCTAACACGCATGCGCTAAACTTCTAGAGCAAAAGCAGTTGTTTTATCAGGTTGGCCAACCGTAATAAGTTCAGAGAACAGGTAATCCCGATACGTGTAACCTCAAAAGTTTTGACAGTCGAAGACGGTTGAGGTTAGTCGAGTCTCCGCGTCCAATCAAGCCGTGTACTCGATATTCTCTTTCTTTTTTGTCATTGATACTTCCATTCTTTTTAATCTATGTTCTATTTTCTTTTACAATTTATTTAACAGTGTTTTCGAAGTACAGAGCGATTAACCAACGGTCGAATGATCTAACACGCATGCGCTAAACTTCTATAGCAAAAGCAGTTGTTTTATCAGGTTGGCCAACCGTAATAAGTTCAGAGAACAGGTAATCCCGATACGTGTAACCTCAAAAGTTTTGACAATCGAAGACGGTTGAGGTTAGTCGAGTCTCCGCGTCCAATCAAGCCGTGCACTCGATATTCTCTTTTTTGCTGTCATTTTTTCTTTTACTCTTTTTATCTAGGTTCTGTTTTCTTTTACTATTTATTTAACAGTGTTTTCGAAGTACAGAGCGATTAACCAACGGTCGAATGATCTAACACGCATGCGCTAAACTTCTAGAGCAAAAGCAGTTGTTTTATCAGGTTGGCCAACCGTAATAAGTTCAGAGAACAGGTAATCCCGATACGTGTAACCTCAAAAGTTTTGACAGTCGAAGACGGTTGAGGTTAGTCGAGTCTCCGCGTCCAATCAAGCCGTGCACTCGATATTCTCTTTTTTGCTGTCATTTTTTCTTTTACTTTTTTTATCTAGGTTCTGTTTTCTTTTACTATTTATTTAACAGTGTTTTCGAAGTACAGAGCGATTAACCAACGGTCGAATGATCTAACGCGCATGCGCTAAGATTCTAGACCAAAGGCAACTGTTTTGTCAGGTTGACCAACCGTCATAAGTTCAGAGAACAGGTCACAAGCTGGTGATCGTCAATGTTGGATTAAAATTAAGCTTATCCACGTTATTTATTTTAATTTTTATCACGTACGATATACAACGCGACAAATAAGCTCCTAATTGATACCTATATTATACACTCGATCTAAATTGGAAATATCAGTTAATTTTAGACCGGATCAAGATTTTGGTACATTATACAAGGTTGAAAATAAATTGGGATTCTCCGTTTTGCGCGAGAAAAAAAAAAAAAATGTTCAAATTATCAATTCAATGTTTCTGTTCGCTGACTTTCTTTTTAAATTATCACAAGTAAATACTTATCTATTTGTTTGCAATCATAAAATGTTTGCGGTGGTGGTAAATTATCAGTCATAAATCAATATAATTCGTGAATAAAAATTGGGAGATTATTTTATTTATTTTTTTTTTATCCATCAATCAATCTTTTCGCTTGAATTATAACTACTGATTACAATTTTTTTTTTTTTTTTCTTCAGGTATGCAGAATCCGAGAGATACTCGTCAACGGGACGAGAGATGACCGTCGTTCTTAGAAGAGCCTCGAACACCCCGAGGGACGAGGAATACATGGACGCTGTCTACTATTTTCACGATGGTAAGTATAACTGGCATCGAGTGCACGATGCGTGGCTATTTTGATTATAGAAAAATTTAAACAACTCTCGATAATAATTGTGCCAAATGAGAAATGGAGCAGCAAGCGTTTTTAACCGTTCAAAAGCAACAAGCATGAAGCAGAGAATTCATAATATTCGAGAAAGAAGGAAACACTTCACAATTAAAAAAACAATCAAAGGTAATTGAAAGCCGTCTACTGAAAATTGTACAGATTTTTTTAATATCGATTACTAATGTTTGAGAAAAAATGTACCATCTTTTTTGCAAAGTCTTCGGAAAATCAAGATTTTTCAGAGATTTTTTTACATCAGGCATGCAGTTTTCGGTTTTGGGATTGAAGGTCTAACAAGGAATATATCTATGTTAAATTTATTTGAAGAATACGAAGAATTCGAAAACAATTGACCGGAAGATTTTGAAAAAAAAATTGATAGAAAACTCTGTCGGTTTTCACAAAATACTTGGAAACAAATTTCAATACCTTATTTTATCGACAATAAATACTGATTTGGAGAACAATCGACACACGCGTCTCTCTATTTTCCCCCAAAAAATTTTCGTCCAATCGATTTTACCTGCTGCCTAACTTATCTCTCTCTCTCTCTCTCTCTCTCTCTCTGTAAGTGAATGTAGCTCGAGAATCTGGTCAGTGAAAATAATAATGGTTAGGAAGGGTCGCGGTCGGATTTTGCGGGTATCAGTTTGGGTCGAGCGATAACTGTTGAAGAGAAATGAACTAATAGCTTCTAATTACTCCTGGAAGGCCTTTGACACAGATATCAAAGCGTCGGTCGGTAGACCAACGTTTGTATGCCTGCGTAAGCGTCGACTTGATCTGTTCCATCGAAAACAAAGTGATCGCTCGAGTTCCACAGGCTTCGTGTACCAGGCGAAGAACCCGTGGCCGCGTGGGCAGGAATAGACGACCGGGATTTAATCAGCGAGCTTAAAACCTCCCCGAATTAAACGAGTTTCGAACTATCCCAAATTGCGGCTGCTGAGCTGACCGCCCTCTACTCAGCCAACTCGGAACTCGGAACTCGGAACCCACTTTTATCATCGAAACAATAAAACGAACTCGCTGCGAACTCGACGATTAACAGAACAACGAATTCCCTCTGGCTGTGCTCTAAAAATTTCAACCTAAAAGTGAAGTTGAACGTTAATTTAATCCACGGAAGGTCAAATTCACACCATTTTTTATTCGTCTTATCTTGCTCTTATTTTTTGTCTTCTGATGTGCGTAATATTCACAGGTACAAATAAATTTGGGGGCGGGGTTGAAGTTCGGAAAGTTCCTAATTACGAATTACTTGGCGGCGAAACTTGGAGTAAAGAAATCAAACTTTTACGACACAACCAAGTTTCGAATGGGTCGGAAGCTCGACGGATCAAAATTCCGAAATGCAAGATTCCAAAAATTTAAGTTATGGTAGAGCAAAGTTTCGAAAAGGAAAGTTCTGATGAAGCAAAATTCCGAAAAATAAAATTTCGACAGAGTTCAGTTCGAAAAATTAAAGTATACTTACACGGCGTAGTTTACTCAACGAGTCGGTGTAAAAATGTGAGGAAAACCGAAAATCAGAATGACCAGGATTCCGAACGTAAAAATATCGAAAATCCAAAACAAAGAAAGATCAAAGTCGTGAAATTTCACCAAACCAGAAATGCACAGAACTAAAAATCTTGGATCACTCGGGCATTAGATGTTTCAGATTTTTAAATTTTTTCATTTTCGCACTTTCGGAACTTTGACTTGTCGGAGTTACACCCTTTCGGTATTCTATCCTATCGAGTTTCGTCAAAGTCCGATTTCTTTACTTCAATTTTCGCCACCGAAAAATTCCGAATTTGGCGCTTTCGGAATTTCAACCCCGCCCCTAAATTTTCAGTAGTTAGATTGATTGTGTCCACGCATTTTTCACAGGATTGTTTCAAATTTCATCTTCTCTTTTCCTAAATATCTTACATTAACTTTGTCAAACCGTTTAGCCAAATTTCAATTTCCACTTGAAAAGAGCCCGAATTTTAGGCGAAACTTTATCTTCCAGTGGTTAATCATCTTTCCAATTTTCCCACAGCGAACATCCATGTCGGAATGAAAATAGATCAAATTGTTAGTCAGTGCGAAATCGTGTCAAAATCGGTGCAGACGATTTTGCGACTGAAAATATTCCGTGACGCATGTTTGAGGCAGATCTCAGACGTGAGTCACTCGAGCTGTCTGAAGTTCAATCCCAGCTTCCTGCCTTCGCGTCTATAATAAACGAAGCGTCGAAGCACTCGGTCAACTAGTTTCCGATCGTTATTTCCGAATCGGAAATGGCGGGCTGACATTCTGTCAGAAGTGAGATGAGAATTGAAGCGGAGCAAGGGTGTTGAGAAACTGAAGAACGACATGACGGAGGAAATACGAAGAAAAAATTGAAAAGAATGTTGCCTATACAAATTTATCGCCTAGCGAACCTTTATTTATGTACTTCCTGTAACGCAAAGAGCTGCGTTACACTTTTGGAATATGAGGCGTAACAAAACGAGCTCGCATCCCCATTTCGTGTGTGATATGTAGCTGAAAAACCCGGTGATACGGTTTACTTGGCGTAAGATAGGAGGCAGAGAACCCGGAACGAGAATAGTGGGTCCCTTGAGATAAAACTTGTCCCGCTAGCTACTTCACAAGTTGTTTCCAACGGGGTGCGAAGAATTATTTTACCCCCCGTCTTGCGGATAAGACCGGAATTAAAATATATTACACGCGGTTCGAATACTTCTCATCGAAATTCGCTTCCTTGGACAAGTTTTAAAACGAAATTATAAACTTGATTTGAAAATTTCGCTATCTTTGAATATCCAGATAGTACGGTTTGGAAAAACAAACGTCGATAAATTTTTATCTTTGAACAGATCGATCTTTTAATTCGAATTTTTCGAATATCGTCGTGCAAGGAGTTTTCGATGTAAAAAGATCTGATATTTTCAATTGTGAAATCCGTTTAGACTCGTTTTCCACGAATCGTAAAAGTAATGCACCATTTTCACATGAAAACCGTCTTTTTTTTTATATACACTCCTCAGTTTTAACCTCAAATATAACATTTTTATCCGAAAGCTCGCAGTTTCTTTTACTCGAAAACGACTCTTGTTTACTATTTTTACTCTGTTTAAATTTGTAGCGACATATCTTGACCTTGTTTACTGGTTCATGGAAATGTATTTGACTAGAATCGACCGAATTTTTTAAATCAAATGACCAAATAACTCCAAAAACAATAAATCGATTGATCACATCGCAGCCCTTGTCTGGTTATAACTTTTCTGCAGCAATGTTAAAGGATGTTTTTTTCCTTGTTGCATTCGCAGAAAGAGAGGGTGGTACGCAGCAGCCAGCGAGTGTTTGTGACGTTGAATACTTCGGCCTGAGTTCACCAAAAAATGGTTCAGTCGTTCACCCGGCGCCCCACCGGCTCTTTTCTTTGGAGGGTCCGCTGAAATGTCGTCAGCATTTCATACCGGCGGCCAATCAGTCGGTTATAATAACCGTGAGTATTTTTTATTCCCCCCTACGGCGATTGTCCGATAATTTTTCAATCTTCTCATCCTCCGGCTTTACATCCCTACCGCAGCTCCAGAGCACCAACAAACGGATATCTAACAGTGCCTGCGACACGCAGTGCGGAGACAGCGGATGTCGATGCTTCGCGAACAGATCCCTCGATGAAATTGATCATCTACAGCTCGTTTCCGAAACCGGTCACATCGTCAGCTGCCTTTGTGGAAGCTATCAGGTACGACGCAGCCTCGTTTAGAACTATATTTTTGCCGATATACACGTGGGACATTAGACGTCAAGTCAGCCACCTTCGGAGTAGTGTCCCTGATTTATTTCACAATTTTTCGAGCCGCCGTTCCCGATTTCTCGCAAGCTCAAATTTTACGACATTCGAAATCCACGAATTTTTGATTAATGATATCTCGAAATTTAAAAATCGTATTAACAAAACCGAGGAAGTGTTTGGATTACTCTTGAATTCAAGTTTTTGAAAAAGTAATAACAAAAATTTTCAAAAATGACATAATTGATGAAATTTTGAACTTCAGTTACGACAGCCTGAACTTTGCGGATAATTTTTGAATTGAATCTTTGTCCAATAGCGTTTTCATATCGAGACATTTTCGACCTGCCTCTACGCCACACTGAGCGTTGTATTTTTCTTTTATCGTCAGTGAATTTGGCCATACGCCGATTTTCGACATCCCGATGAATTTCCGTCCGCCTCCCCATTTTTGATCACCCGTTTTTTCCTGTTCCTCGTTTAAGGACTGGCTTCCGGTGGGAGTGCGAAGTTGGACGCCGGTCTACATCGAGTGGTCCAGATCGTCGAGAGGTGGCCTTGACTTCAAGGCCACCTACAGATTTACCGAGGACGCGTTCTGCGGCGATCATTCGACCACCAGACCCCAGGGTGAAGTTACCAGCGGTGATCTCGCCAATGAGATTGTCAAGCTCAACAGATTTTATCAGCAGAAATGTACCTGGGTACTTGACTCCCAAACAGACCGGCAACTCACCGTCGAAGTCGAATCGAATCAAAGCAGTGAGTTCCAATCATCTTAATTTTTGTCTTTCCATCAATTTTTAGTTTTCAATTTCCAATTTTCTTCCCATTCATCAAGTCTGGTTACAATTTTGGAATTCGAGATCTAAGAAACGGTGAAAAAAATGTTTCAAAACATGAATGCGCAGAGAAACATAATTTTCAAGAGAAATGTGATTGCGAATAGAGGGATAGTATTCAAATAAAACGTGATTAAAACGCGATATTTTTTAGAAGAAATGATTGGATTGTAGCCGCTGAATTCTAGATTGTAAATGGTTTTGTGTTTTTTTTTTTTTTCCTCTTTTAGGTCCTTCGTCCAGAACAATTTTAGTACGTCTATTTTACGGCAATGTTGTAGTCAGAAAAAACTGAGTGATAAGTAAAAACTCTAAAACAGTCAAATGCACCCCTTTGATTATACCGGGTCGTTTCATATGGAGATTCCCATGCATCATTCAATACGGGGTAAATTCGTTTGCATTTACGCAATTCAGAATTAATTTGCATCGGTATACGCCTGCATTTCTGCTATTCAGGCTACAGTCTTATCGGAATCCGCCTGCATTTATGCTATTCACACTACAGCCTTATCGGAATTCGCCTGCATTTATACTATTCAGATTACAGTGTTATCGACATCCGCCTGAATTGCGGCAACTAATATCCATCTTACCGTTCGACATTTGTCTCAGTGTAGTTACCGATGGGTAAACTTCCCACTCTTACCAATCGTTGACCCTAAGACTAAACATCGAGTAACCTTATGAACTCCGAATTGCATAAATGTAGGTGGATCGACCTGTGTTGAATTGCTCAGGACACATTTCTACGAAATGACGCGGTATTAAGAGCCGCTTACGGTACCGAATAAACATAAACACCTGCATTAAAATAATTATTATAATAACAAAGGTAATAATGTGGTAATAATAATCATAATCGTAAAAATAACGATAATCACGTTGTCGATTAACGTGGCAGAGGGGCGGAGAATTAATCTTTGGAAACAGTCGAGACCCGACCGCAATTGTCGGCGATGGAGAGCGTAGATTGGGGGATGAAAGACGCTGGGGTTTGAGGGGGAGTATTTCGAGGTAAAAGCGGGCTCCCTAATCGGGGGAATCCCCCTGCAGCGGCCCGGGAGGCGAGAGACCGAAGTATATTAAACCCGTTTCCGGTTCCGGGAGTCTTGGCGACGGGATGCGACGCGGCGCTTTGCTTCGCCTCCCGTCTTCCGCATTTCGCTGCAGTGGAAGCGTCGGCAAAAGGGGGCCGAAGGGGAAAGTTGGCTCTGGGGCAAAAGTCTCGATCCTAATCTCGCCGGTCTTACCAACGTGTGCTGAAATTCATAAAAATTTATCGCCTTGCCTGCTGTATAAACTGCACTGCAGATATGAGTAAAAATTTCACTATAGCCGAAATAGAAATACCTGATTTCGATCTTCCGGACATTCCACCGTCATTTTTATCATTTTTAACACCCTAACACAATTGGCTCGAGAGTTTAACGAGCCTCGTCAAAATTTTATACAGTACAATGAATTGTTTTATTATTATATCACACGGCTAAAAAAAGTTGTTATTTAATTGAAAATTATATTCAATTGTTGATATCCTTTTTCATTGAACATACATCAAACGCTTTTACTTTCAGCAATGTGTAACTCATAATAACTATAAAATTATTTTATCTCAAATCGAGTGAATACTTCGAAAAAAATCCTTTTAAAAATAAATAAAATCTTACTTTTACAAAGTGAGATGTCGAAAAAAAATTCACCGTATTTACTGGGCATATTTTTATACGAGTTGACCGAATCAAATTAAAAACAGAGATTTCAACGGACAGCACCATTCATTATTTTAAACCATTTTTTATCTTAGAGTGAAGAGTGACGAATTTTGTCAACCAATACTTCATTACCTTCTGCGACATTCTAAATCTCTGTATAAATTTTCAGAACCTTGCACAGCCTGGAACCTAACGATACATGAGTACAGCAGCAGCGGTGATCCTGCTGGTCCTAGACTGCATACTTTCTGCTCGCGGGATCGTCACAAAAACTTCACTCTGCCTTGGAAAATGAACACCGTTGTAGTTCGGTAAGTAATTTTGTTGTTCAGTAATTTTATCGTATGTACAATTGTGGTATGGCTTCTCAATATTTTAAAAGTTTACATAATATATTTACGGTCAACACATTTTATTTTCCAAAATCTAATCAAACTTGATACATTTTCCAAAATAGTTAATCGCTTAATTTGTCCATTGATCGGATTACGGGACAAATTTATTCAAATAATTTGCATGTACATTCGATAGTTATTTTCCTCTTTATCTTTTTGAATCGTTTCAATTTTTTTTAAATTCTTTTATACCGGTTTATAATTTGTAAAATCAACGTTAAAATCTAACAATTTCTGGTCACGTCTCTGAAAATATTATAGAATCAAATTTCTTCAAATTCCGTGATGAATATCGCGAAAATATCTATGAAAATTTTGGGATTCGATTCTGCCGTCGCCTTGAGAGCTTCAAAACTGTGCGAACGACGCTCCATCACTCATCCTCACTAATCTCTGTAAACCTTCACTCAGGTTGCAAGCCTTAAGTCGCACGGCTCCTCAATACGTGATGCGATGGCGGAGCGATTCCGTGACGGCAAATACCAGAAAAAGCGCCCCGTCGCCGGCTCCAAATCAGGTTGCAGGATCGTCACAGAGTTCGAGGGAATCTCGACGGATCATCATCGCCATGACCCTCGTAGCTGCTGCGGCGAAATCTCTACCAAGAGTTTAGAAAAATACTGAGATATCCGGAATTGCACGTAATAGGCCACGTAGTGATACATGAAAAGGTGATTTTATGTATGCATATGCACACGGATTCTAAGACAGCTAATTTTTGGACAAGTCAGTTACCCCGGTAACGTAGAGTCAGCCGGTAATGGTCGACCGGTCGGCAACTACGTCGGTTACGTCGATAATGCAGATTAATCCCGTAGTGACCGGCCGGCAGTGGCATTTCGGGCTAAATCTGCATTACCGATCTTACCGACTTGGCGAAAAATTTGCTGACTCAGAATCTGTGTCCACACGTGTACCTGAAAAGTACACAATAAATCAGAATCAAACGATCGACTTGTGGTTCAAATGAGCAAAAAAGTCATTGTTTTTGCTCTGTTCTTTTTAATGGTTATTATTTATTTACTCATCTTTATTTTACCTTGATCAGTTGAAAAATATTATTTTTAAATATAACATTCTGAGGGATTTCACGTTGTGGGTAAAATGAGAAACAAACTCACAGAGTTCTCATTTATTATCAGTTATGATTCGTTTCATTTTTATTTTATTTTTCTTATTCTTCTCATGCAGTAGTGAAATACAACAATTGATTTCGTCCACTCGCTAAATTCTAACAAACTTCTTATAAGTGTACAGTGGTCGATTGCTTTGTTACGTATTATAAGTAACGTTCTCCCCTATTTCAAAGTCAAAATACAGCGATAAGGGAATGTAATAAATAAAGAAGAAAAACGAACAGTTGCGTAATGTAAATGAGGTCGATAATCGTTGAAATTAGTTTTTGAGCTGAAGTGATAAGATCTTTTTCAACACATTAGATACATACCAATAATATTAATCTTTGGGTAGTTCAAAGTACCAAAGAAATTCCGATTTCGCGATGAAACGGAAACTGACGCGTAATTCGTGAACTTATAAAACTTGTAAATATATGATATAGGTATGAGAAAGCGTAGCGAATATTAGGAAAATGTACAGAATGCAATGAATTCGTATTGTAATTAATTACTAGGTGTGTAAAATATATTTGTAATTATTATAGGTAATAAAATAATTGATATGTTAAGAAACAATAAATTGATAAAGAAATATATTAAATAATTCAACGAACGTATCTATAATGTAGAAAACATTGACACGATATTTGGTTGAAGATCTATGTAAACGACTGCCAATTCCGAAATATTATACATGTACATACATATAATACGTTGTATTACGCCATACGTTGAAAACGTAACTTGACTATGTAACATGAACAAATTGATAGATTTATACATGTAACGCATACATTTATATCGATAAATTCAACAATTTATTAACGATAAGCATACTGATAAACAAAATGACCGGTAGCCATGATAATATAAATGTGAAAAACTGACCATAACAGCAATCTCGAAACAGAAAAGAATTATAAAAATAATTCTTTCTAAGCCGGTTGGTTCTCAATTTTTCGTGGTAATTTGGAGATAAAAATTCAACGATTTTCGAAGAAAAATTTCACTCGCGAACAAAATCGGTAAAACAGTTTCACAGAACTGTGAGAACATAACCTTAAACGGTTCTGCAATTGTAAAAAAGAGAAATATCTAAAGAATTGATAGATTGAAAATAAATAATTTTTCTCCAATAAATCGCCAATTACGGTATCGGTGATTATATTGTACATAGTATCGATGTGTTACACATTTCAAATCGGCTGGACGACAAGTATAAATTGACTAATTATAACGAATTCTGCGGTGAAGAAGTTTGACTGTGAATTTGAATGATGTATTTACCACGAAAAAAAAACAGTGTTAATGTAAATATATTACGTATGATAAGTAGGTATGTAATATTGACGATATATACTAGACTGTGTCCGAAAAAAATTGTGTTGTCAAATTTGAAGCTGCTCATTCAATATATTACAGAGGACAGAAAATAAAACCGATTCGGAAAGGACTTGTTGAAATCGTTTCCAATTTTGGGGTCGTGGAACTTAAAAATGTGTGTTTCGAACCGATTCGTGTCATTCTCAGACATTAAAATTTATTGCTTTATTATTGAAATTTAATGAAATACGTGACATATGATACTTCAAAGCTGTTGGTGATATTCATTTAGTATTATAATCGTTAAATGCAATTTTTAAAGGGTCGATTTTTGTTTCTTCAAGAACACGTAACGGTCTTTCGGTTATTTAACTATAACTAATGACAAGTTTCAGTTTTGGAATAATGGACAGTACGAAGAAAAAGAGTAAACGATGAAAAATTTTTCCGAAAATGTTATCCGAAACGATTTTACGTTTTTTAAAGTAAGTCCAATTTTCACGGTGCCAGAGACAAATAATGCAACAACAAATTGTAATAATAATGTGGTAGATTGTAGCAATAAATTTTAATTTCTGAAAATGATGTAAATCGTTGAAAAACACGCAATCTTTAATTGTGCAACCGTCAAATACGAAACGATTTCATTAAAAACTCTTGGAATCGTTCTCACTTTGCGTCCGCTACAACATATCGAATGAGCAGTGTTAAATTCGACAGCACAATTTTTTTGGCAGAGTGTAATATATGCGTATTCGATTAGGGGCACTTGATGTTTAAATACGTTACCTTTAATATACCCAATAATACGATAAACGCAATGCACAAATAGTCGATGTATTGGTACAATGTAACAAATCGAAGTTTCATGAATCTTTGATAGAAGTTTATGTGAAATAAGTTGCTAACTTGGAATTGCAAACTATATATAACATAATTATAAATATACTAAATATCAATTATTATCATTTAAGAATAGAGAACGTATTTCAAACTTTTTACTTATCGTTGAACGATACTATAATTTCTCTAAATTTTTTCATAGCCTACAATTTATACGTTTGTTTTCTCTTTCTTATATTAAGAAAGCGGCAAATATCGTGCGTCTCTTCGTTTGATATTCACATCATCGCGAATTTATTATACGACGATTAATTCAACATCGATTAAACAACTCAATACAACTGTTATTAAATAATTTACGCTTGGCGTTTCATTTCAAATCTTTTATACAAGAGAATTTATAAAAATAAGGTAAAGCTGTATTGCTATGGATTATAAGTTCCTGTATGTTGATTATTTTGAGACCGCTAATTGACGTCCGTACCCGAAAACACATGACGATAAAGTTGTGGTGTTATTATCTTTGCAATATCGTGCGATAATATGTGAGCATTACTTTGCTCGCTAATAGTGAAAAAAGTTGCTCTAATATTAGCGAATTAATCCAACAACATGATTGATATTTTAAACGTGAGCATGATATTATGTAATCGGATGAAAACGGTTAACAATAAGTAACAATAAATAGTCAATTGTTTCTGATAAAAAATTTCGTAATTAAATAAATAATACAACGTTAGGACCTGATATATACATATATATATACTCACTTAGATAACTTTGATAAAACAACTGACTCGTGAATCTTATTAAACAAACTAACTTATCGGTACGACGTTTGAATTATTGCTTTTGTGAAGAAACTAAAATCAAAACAACAATTGTCGAAATATCGTAATCAGTTGATTCGACAATTGATTTGAATGATAAAATTCCTCATTCACAAGTTTGCAAAACTATTCGAAGATCGAGTTTGATCGCGTTTCTGTCAATTTGTTCACATGAATGACGAGGACAGCTGATCTTACAAATTTCTTACTCAATTAATTAATGACAAATGCGCGTCCGTTAAAAAATTTGATAACACTGTACTTGGTAATGTTGTAAATAATGTAAATACTCCGTTGTGGTTGACTTATTACATACACGATACAGTACATGTAAAATATATTTCGCGTGTAAATTTGAGTACCCAATGCGTGAATTTGGGAAAAAAATGTATGTACTTTTTTCTACGTACGTACGGCATGAAAATTGTTTGAAAAATTGTGCCATATTTGTTTCCGACTTGGCAAAATTTTTATTTGCGAGTATGAGACCCACACAATTAACTGACATTTTGGTGATTGCAGAAACTTGACCTTTGATTGTTTCTACCAGCATCGTGAAATTATCCATAATTATGCAATGTAGATTTCGTCAAGTTCGATTACG
This sequence comes from Neodiprion pinetum, assembly GCF_021155775.2. Lineage (NCBI taxonomy): Eukaryota > Metazoa > Arthropoda > Insecta > Hymenoptera > Diprionidae > Neodiprion > Neodiprion pinetum. Next base: position 31,948,788 of record NC_060236.1, on the reverse strand, counting down.
TTAGTTTACAACCGAAGAAAAAATTGAAGTGGAAAAAACAAAGGAGACGACAGTGAAATAAACGTAGACGAATAGTTGGTAAATAGCTAATTGGAAGCCAAGGAAGGAGGAAAATATCAATTGTTTTTTTACTGTATATCCATAAATCAGTGAATACTTTGCGCGATGGAATAATTTCATAAAAATTTGTTTCATATTTTCTCACATCAGTCGCAACGAAGAAGGTTACGAAGGATTTCATAAAAGTTTCGTTTCATAAATATGCGATCTGTGCCAAAAGCTCTGGTCCTAAGTTAGAAAAATGAATGTTAACCATTTGGCGTGAACCAAAATACAAGGATTTCAATTATTAGCGAGCGTGGATTCCTCTCGAAAAATGACGTCGATATAGGGTATGATTGAATCGATTTCAGTATCTTCCAAAAATGGACTGTAAAAATCCACAGGGTTACCCAAACTTGGACTTGCTTTTTTGCAATTTTCAGAGCACGGAAGCTTTTCATGTCAGAATCGTTTCGCAGGACTCTTTTTCCACTAATTGGACCCTCAGGAATACGAAGAAGATATCAAAAAGAGCGTAGGACCAACAAAAGAGAAATTGCAAAGGAAATATTCAATTTTTCGACTGTACCTTTGGGTACGATGATGTAGACAGATTAGACGCGATTATTCGATGCATGTATTATATATTCTTGGCTTTGCCGTACCACAACGATGGGCTGTTGGATGGAGCTTAAGACCGAGTAATGGAAGATGACTACGCCATCGAATGATCAAAGGAGTACGTTGTTACAGTTGACCGACAATTACAATCTACACAAACACCCGAGAACATTCAGACTTGTGTCGATAAGCGAAGGCGTACAAGGTTTTGTCTTCAAGTTGAGCTTTGATAACCCTTCGAACGTAATTCGAATAGTACTTGAAACATTAAGCCAATTAAAAAATATGCATTTTTCAGAACTTTTATCGACCTGCGAACATCACCCGATAGATAGAACAGACGATGCCTGACGAATCGATGATGCGTGTTACGATATATTTACCGTACCGATATACAAATGTGATCAACATTGTACGTTCAAATTGACAGGCGATTCCGCGTCATGTTATTTGCTAATAATTTTTTTTTTTTGTTTTTAACTTTGGAAGCATCGCGGACACGAAGTTCTGATGATCACATTATGAGGAACTATTCGTAAGGGAATTCCAAAGCAAAACCAAGGCACTGAGTATTTCTGCTTGAAGTCGCGCTTTCTCTGAGTAAAAATGGAGATAACGTAGACAAAGAAACGAGCTTATACTTATATTGCGGTCATTTCGCAAAGAGAACTGCGGAACACGCTGCGGTTAGATATCGTTATGCACCAAGTGAAGTGACATCAGAATAAGTTTCATTTTCAGCTGAGGCAGAACGACGTTCAGAGTTTGTAAAGAATGTAGTGATTTTCAAGAATCCCTCAAGTATCTACTGGATAGTAATTATTATCATCTTACTTAAAGATGCGCGTGATTCTTTCGGTATTTGTTTGTTGTATCCTGGTTCACACCGCATCTGTACATGGACGTGAGTGAAAAATGCCACTTTTTCAATATACCATCGAAAGTTCGACATTTTTTCATAGTCAACTGGGCTACAAACGATTCTTGTTTGCCGACGAAAACATCCTCACCTCAGCTGGATCTGATAATTGTCCTTTTATCTGTTTTAGTGTGGTTAAGTCGAGATGCGTGGATAGTTTTTGCAACACCAAATGAACCCGCAGTTCTCTCGTGTAAAGTTGTAACTGATCATCCGTCAAATTTTACGTGGATGAAAGAGAGAAATGGTGGAAGCGATGAGAATGTTGACAATTCTACGAAGAAAAGCAAGTTTTGGCGGAATAACGAAACTCACGTTACTATGGAGCTTTACTTCACAAGCGTCACGACCGAGGACTATGGAACTTACAGATGCATGACAATAACGTCAACTAGCCGTACTTCGATTCCTGTCCACCTCCGAAAATATCCAAATGATTTTATCTGGACTGTCGCAGTTCATAAACCAGAATCTGTTCTCATAAAGTGGAACTTTGACTTGTTTTACCCAAGTCACGTTGATTCGTTTGGAATTGAGTATCGGGAAAATGGTACGAATCAACGACTACGGACACCCTTACTTTCCACTCCGGAGCGAATTGTTACTACAGCTTCTTACACCGTAAATGCATTGAAACCCAACACCGTATACGAATTCAGGGGCCTAATTTCAGATCCGAGGGATCTGATCTCCGACAAAGACTCTTACGCTTTTTCAAGATGGGTGACGACGTCCGATAAAGGTTTACGCATTTACTTATGTCAATGTATCATAAGAACTTAAATTTCGAAAACGTTCTCGAACCGGAATTGTATTTTGTATAACTACAAAAATATTTACTAAATCTGATCGTGTTTTTGTTTATTGCCATTTTTAGTTTCCGCAAGGATAGTTCCATGTCGTACCATTGTTATTGTTGAGGCACACGAACGTGCAATTCTGTCATGTGACGTGATAGGGAATCAAATGACAGGCTTCATCTGGCAACACAAGGGAAATTCAAGAAATTCAACCAATATTTGGTCGAACAACAACACTCATGTTACAATGGAACTGGAATTTGCTAATGTCACGACCGACCAATCTGAATATTACACATGCCAGGCGAACAGTTCCGGCCAACTTGTATCAGCGCAGATTATTCTCCTAGTCAGTGAACTTGATTTTGGCCCTTGCAAGGTCGGAGCGATTGGAACAGATCGAATTTACGTCAACTGGAACTATACAAATATCATTAGCGATTTTACCAATTACTATAACGAATATGTTGGAATTACAATTAAATACAAGGCAGATAATACAAATGAGTGGCACGGACCAGTACAAATTTTCAATTCATCCATTGATCCAGTTGCAAGCCACTACGCCATAAGTGGATTGAAAAATTTCACTCTCTATCAAATCACTATCATATTTGATTCATACGAGCGTCAATTTCATGGTGTGGTAAAATCCTTCGTTCTTTCAAAGTGGGTTTCAACGTTTGAGAAAGGTACACTTTTTATCTTATTCATCTTAGAAATCAGTCTTCCCTTTCATAAGATGCAACGTGGTATTTCGAAAGCTAGTCTTCGGTAACGATCTGGGTAGCTCAGTGGTCAGAACAGTTGCCCGGAAAGCGAAAGGTTCCGGGTTCGAATCCCGGTCGGGTTCAAGCCTTGAAATATTTTTTCCGAACCCGCTAGACATGCATGTCACAAAGCTTAAGAATAATCATGTCGTACCTATCAGATAACATTTATTGGTTATGAAAGAAGTGGAATTACGAGCCCAGCGTGGCTCAATGAGTAAGATATTCACAAAGATTGAAATTTCTGTACAGAACTGGATTATGTTCCAACTGTGCGGATTGTGAGACAAATTATGGACACAATAACGATCAGATGGTCGCAACCAGCGCCAGAGCTGCGGGAATACATTGACGCCTATCTTCTATCAGTCGAATACAGTAACAAGACAAACAGACATTTTCGTTGGGAAAAGTATAAGGCTGGATACCATGATGAAGCGGTTGTGCACCTTTCACCTTCTATCAGTTATGATCTGCAGGTGCGAGCTTGTTTCGACGATTACTGTCCCGACCAGCATGCAAGTGCCGTTATGGAAGGCGTCATGACCAGCGATGCAGGTAAGGATTGAGTTTAGTATTCGTAATTTACGGAACGAACGTGAGGTGAACCATCGTTACACATTCCAATTGTTTCGATGAGAACGTGAGTGAGACTTACACACTAGTAAAATGTTTACATGGTACGAAACACTACCGGAGTTTGATTGGTATCGATTGTCTGAAAATTTATCATGGTCGGTGATTTTTTGTAAGAAAATATAGGTGATCTGAAAGCTAGATTATCTTAAAACCGAAGGGTAACCCTTAGAAATTTCATTGAATGACGGAATCGGGTAGTTAGACTTTTATCAAGACCTTGAGTCACCTTTGACATGCAGGAAAAAGTGATTTCGATAACAAGTAATCATAACCAGGATACGAATTAGAGATACAATACCGTAAAACACCGCGTTAATGTCAAGTTCGACAATGAACCTGAACAATACGATTTTACAGATGGAAGACAACACTCACGTGAAGAGCAACATTCAAAACCTGATACGGAGTTTCCAGTACTGACAATCGACGTAACTCGAGATGAAAAAAATATTACTACAAACAGCAATGCCTCGTTCACTTGCAGCATCAGTGTTCAGGGATACGAGGGTTGGTGGACCAAGAAAGGGAATCGCGTCAGGTCTCTCAATCATTCTGACAACGAGATCAGCTGGACTGTAATTGTGGAAGATGCTAGGGAAGGAGGCAGATACGTTTACACCTGTGAAGCAAGGATGTCAGATGATTTGCGCACTAGTAAAACAATGCTCGTTACAGTGATACGTAAGATTGACTTTGCACGAATAGTTAGACAGAAGTGATAACAGTATAAATTGTCCTTTATAAGGCAAAACAGCTCGTCGATGTATGTGAATAACGTCCACTACTCAACGTACTGAATTTGAATTAATAGAAATCAAGTCTATTGGTTGTTAACTTATCTTTCTTCTATTCAGTGCCCGCGGAAAATGTAATCATAGATGCTGCAACGGTGTATTCGAGGCCATACGATCCAACCATTCTGTCGTGCGACTTCTTTGGATATCGGTTGTCGAATTTCAAGTGGCGAAAATTCTGGGCTTATGACAGACGACAATTCTACAAAGCTTCCAGTGTGTCAAAGTTCAACGAAACTCACATCAGGATAACTTTGTCAAATCCAATTTACACCATAAACTTGGAAGCTGGGAAGTACGAATGCGAGGCGACGAATTACAGACTTGATTACATCCGCGGATCCATTCGTCTCGATGTCGCCAACGAATCACCCTTGCAATTAAAGGCCCACACCATCGGGTCCAAGCTCATTTGCTTACGCTGGTTCGACATGGAATCCCGAGGAGACACGCATCTGGTACAATCTTTTCAAAATGGTTCTCGTGACTGGCAAGATACGTTTTCGGTGCCAGTTGTAGGAAACAAGTACTATAGTGGCTACGTTGTGAGGCAATTCACACGCAACACTTCCTACTGGTTCAAGGTCGTTGTCGTCAGCGCGGGTGAAAGACTCGCAAGCACTTATTCCAGCTGGATTGCCCCTACGGAAAAAGGTAGGTAATCGAATCACGGGAAAGCGATGCATATTGGAATGAAGTTCAACTTGATTGATTCAAAGATTCCAGGAAAGTTCAACAAACGTCCACGATATAAGACTATGTCCGTTAGTCAGTCCGGTTCAATCCAGTGAAATGTCTTGTGACGTGTACACACCTGGATGGTTAATGGAAATCTATTTATTCCTCAGACATTGCGTACTTTCCGAACATCACCTTGACATCGAAGTCGACAAATTCGATCGCTATCGAATGGCCGATTCCAACAGAAGAGCTACGTGATCACATAAACGTGTACCAAATATCAGTCAACTACACGTACAATGGGAGCAAGATTGTTTATTCACAAAATACTACGCAAACTCATTTTGTTCTCGGAAAACTTCAGCCTTTAACCAGCCATGACTTGGAAGTAAGAGCTTGCTTCAGAGCCGTTAGTACGGATTGTTATTCGAGTGACGTTCGGAGAGGGGTTTTCACCAACAGCATAGGTATGAAAAACATGTGTTCGAGAACACGAAAACAATATACATATAACGTCCGTGAAACAGAGCTATTTATCTTGATAAATAAAATACTGTATAACTATCCGACTAAACTTAATTAATTGATACTCTAGATGGGGAAAACATTACTCCATATGAGGAACCCGGGACTCAAGTCGAAACATGGATAGCTCCGATAGGATCAGTTTTGCTCCTTCTCATCGTTCTGGGAACCTGGCAGTTTTACAGTAAAGTATGAAAGAAAATTACTAAGAACTCTCTGTAGTTGAAACAAATAATGGCCGCGGAATATTTTGTGTCTCATTGTCAGTCAAAGAAGCGGAAGATTGTTAGAGAAAGACTCGCCTATTTCTACAGCGAGGAACCGATTTTTTTCAATCCAGAACTTGCCATCAGTGATCAGGCCGATTTATTACCTTACAATAAGAAATGGGAATTTCCGCGAAAGCTACTGAAACTTGGTATGTATTCTCGTCATCATCACCACCGTAGAAAAAGTAAGTTTTGTGACAGAAGATATTGTGTAAATGCTTCGTGTGATTTGAGTTTGAATTCCTCTCAAGAGTCCAATCGTAGTTGTCGCAGTGTTAAATAATTATGCGTTGTCAGGTAAGTATTGAACTATTTTTCACTTTTTCGAAACGTGAATCAGCTCGTTGGGACTTCGTTTGACAGTGATGGTCAGTTGATTTGTCACACTGACAATAAGCATATACAATACTTTGCGTACATGAAATCAGTCACATTGTTCTCCTTAGGGGGTCTAACATTTATGTTTTTCACAAAATAGACGAGGAACTGGGAAGTGGCTCATTCGGAATAGTCTGGAAAGCCAGGGCGAAAACGATCCGTCGACCCGAGGTGATTTCGGTGGTCGCAGTCAAAACGGTACGACCAACAGCCAGCCTTCGCTGCATGAAAGCCCTTCTTCGCGAACTCAAAATTCTCATCTATCTCGGTCACCATCCTAACATCGTCAGCCTTCTTGGTGCTTGTACGAGGAATCTTGATTACGGTGAGTGTTTCTGTATATTTTAACTCCCTATTGAGACTTTGAAGCAAAAGCGATCATTCGTAAACTTGATTCATACCATGGTCACCGACAGGCCAACTCTTAGTCATCGTGGAATTTTGCCGCTTCGGGAACTTGCACGACTACTTGTGGCGCTGCAGGTCAAAGTTCGTCGACGAATTGAATACCGACTCCGAGAAAATTCATGAATTCCATGCTGATGCTGACCCGATCAACGTTGAAACGAATAGGTAAAGGAGATGTAGTGCTTAATAGCAGTCAGTTACAGTGCATCAAAATTTCATCAAATGACAAATCCTGGTCCTTTAAAACCTTGCAGTATCGATTACATTTGCTACTCAGCACTAACTCGTACAATAAATAATTAAACTCATGTATCCATGCATTGGAATTGTCGAGTATGACGTTTGTGCCCCATCGTAAAGTAATTTCTCTCATACATCGTCTTATTCTCGAGCAGTACAAACTCGGCACTGCGTCAGAATGATACCACTTCGTTTGTGGAAGATTCATGTGACAGCAACGATCATCCGGGTACCAGTACAAGGGTGGAAGATTTGGCCGCCGACAGCAACTCGCAATCACCGGAAATTAAACCATCGTCCAAGTACCCGGGTGATTTCACGAATGCGGAATTGGATCCGGTTCGCACGCAAGACTTGGTGTCTTGGGCTTGGCAGATTTCCCGCGGCATGCAATATCTTGCGGCTAAAAAGGTTGATGTCAGGAATTTACGACTGGGATTCCGTACACGGTTATCCCGGTTCAGCTCCACCGAGAACAAACTAGACCGTTGACCGTGTTTCAGGTGCTGCACGGTGATTTGGCAGCCAGGAACGTACTGCTTTCCGAAGACAACATCGTCAAGATATGTGACTTTGGCTTGTCCAAATCCCTCCAGGAAGACGACAGTTGCAAGGACGAGGGAAACGACCCTCTTCCCGTAAAGTGGATGGCCATCGAATCGCTCAAAGACGGAATATTTTCGGTAAAATCGGACGTCTGGTCGTTCGGGGTCGTTTTGTGGGAATTATTCTCGCTCGCCAAAACTCCTTACCCCGAAGTGAACCCCGAAAACATGTGCGAAACACTTATCGATGGTTATCGCATGAAGCAACCTAAGTATGCACCCAAAAGCATGTAAGTATATGTGCTTATATTCATCTGGCGCGTCAACCAATCATTGCTATTTTACGTTCTAAACCATTTAACCTGGGTTCCGTCACAGTTATCGGATGATGCTGCAATGTTGGGAAGCAAATCCATCAGATCGACCCTCTTTCGTTGATCTTGAGCGCAGTATCGGTGATCTAATAGAGGACGAAGTGAAAATGGTAAGCTGAACGTTCTTCTTCATATACTCGTCATTTTATCCCTACCTTGAAATATGAAGTCTAGTGTACAATTACATCAGATCTTGACTCAACGTTAAAAGGTAGAAAAACGAAACAGCACATTTCTTTAAAAATCCTTGGCTCACCTGATTCTTACACGAGTACATGTTTCAGCATTACATCGAGTTGTACAGTCGACGTTACAAGACGTACACCGAAATCACGGAATTCCGGAATACAAGGACCCCCGAAAATCATGATCCAAACATCCTACAGGAACCAAGCGAACCGCATGATTGACGTTTTATTACCCAGGCTTTAGATAATAAATTCATTCGGTCAACAAATGTAATTTCTTACAAACTTCGCCTAACCAACTTTCACTAAAACTTCAAGAACCTGTCTTTACCCTTCTCACGATGATTTTACCAAACTTTTTCTGACTTCGGTGGATCGTATATTGAGAGAAATTTTTAGTTCCGGTTACCGCTCAGTCGTTAACTATTTTCATTTTTTACCACAATCGAAAAATATAGTTCTGGGTAGGAAATGAAAATTAGTTTTATATCTGTTACCGGGAAGTCTAGTATCCGTTACTATTCTTTCTCATTACGATCACTGTCGCTATATTTTCTTGTAACTGTTGCGAAAATTTAATGCTTGTGCAACAATAAATTGATGTCATAGCCTTGTTTAAATAAAAAAGTAGAGTAAACTGAACAAACTGATTTTGCGTTGCAATTACCAAAAAAAAAGATCGACAATATCGCAAAATGGTTACGTGTACCTCGTTTTTTGTAATCGGCTGATTTTTAGAAATAAACTGAACCGTGTAACATAGCCCCTCAAATTCGTACCTTAACCCTTCAGGACATGGGTGTTTTGACTGCCATTATTTACTCTGGCCATGAGAAAAAATCTCATGGCTTCTGCGCATGCGCTCAGTATATTTTAAATACAGCTTTCTTAAGAAAATATCATTTATTTATAATTTTCAATGTTTTTTAAGGTAAAATAATTGCTCAAATTTATTATTAAAGTAATATCAATTAAATATTCACAATGCAAAATAACTTAGATCTAAGTACTCATAAAATGTATTTGTCAGGGTTATATATAAAACAAAAATATTGACTTACGTTTATTTAACACCTTTTAATAATATTCATTTAATGAATATCAACAATTAAATTATAAATTTTACATTTTTAAAAGCAGATAACACAGCACAACATTGCACAATTATTCTTTAGGTATATGTATCATGTAAACAAGTATGGCGGACGCATACTACGGAACGACCCGAACTAGGCCGAAAAGAAACGAAAGCTAAAATCTCTCACCCTTTAATACTCTGGCCATGAGAAAAAATCTCATGTTCTCCAAAAAATTATTTTTTTTCGCAATTTTGATTTAAAAAAAAACAGTTTTTAGTGAATGTGTATCTAGAAAACTAAATTATAGGAAGATACAAAAATTTTCAAGTAGTCTTTCCATTTGAATTTTAAAAGATATTTGAGATCTACGTTGAGCATGAGAGAAAATCTCATAACCCATGTCCTGAAGGGTTAAACAACTGCAATGAACCAACAGAGCCGCAAATTTTATTTCAATAATTGATTAATTATGCGATATTAAAATTTAGTCCGTTTGAGAAAACAAAAGAACCGTGACGAACGATTTTGTTACGACGTATTATAAATCCGTTTCAGATTGAGTTGATTATTCCACATGATTGATTAATTTTTTTTGCAATTTTGTATTGGAAGCGTTAATAACATTTTTATTTACTCGACGTGGTCGATAGAACCGTTAAGAAAAATTTTCAACACATTTTGATTATCACATTGAAAAAGGTTCAGGTCCTTACTTGTTATTGTTCGTCACATATAAGTTTTATCAAGGCAACCAAGCAATTTCTGCACGCGGCACGTTTGACGACGTAATTTTTCCTTACTCAGATATGAAGTCGAAACCAAGGCACTGAGTACATATGTACTTGAAACTGCAGTTTTTTTCAGTAAAAATGTTGATAACATTGACGAGAAGACCGGCGGTTTTCCTGGCGATATAATTTCGCATGGGAGAACTCTGCGGTTACATATTGTTAGGCAGCGGCAGAAAAAAAATTAAAATGAGTTTCACCGCCGGTTGAGGCGGAACGACTTTGAGCGTTTGTTAGGAAACGTTTGTTTACAAAATAAGCACGCTCCACGAGTTAAAAATAAAGTGATTTCCAATCAACGGCGATTTTGGGGATCAAAAAAGTTCGCCCGCGATTGCAATATTATTGGCCAATCGGATCAGAGTAAATGAAGTCGTGAAATATCGAATAGACCCTGAAGATGCGGGTGATACTTTTGGTATTAGTTCGTTGTATCCTGGCTTACGATAGACGTGATCCCTCGTGTAAGTAAAGAAAATTCATTGTTAATCTGCCTCCCCATAAGAGAAATTCACTCGCACGGGAGCCTTGACGTTTTTACAAATGCTAACTTTGCGATATGCTATCGGAAATAATGCTCAAGCATTTATTCAGTATGATAGTTCAGTCCAAAAAAAATTTCACTCGCCACTAAATTTATTGTTTAATGGTAGAAATGTCCAGTAACCGTAGAATTAATTTTTTTAATGCAAAAAATTGTCGTTGAGAAATTAAATTTAATGGTCAACGTATTATTTTTTCATTGGGAATTTTACAACCCTGTCACTGTATAGCCGCAAATGATGGGCGCATCGAACCTTCTCGGTAAATTCTGCTCCCCATTTGCTTTTTCTTGGATTGCGTTGATCATTATATGAATTAAAAGAAGAAACTTTTTATTTTTTTAATCTCGGGTGGAAAGAAGTTCTTGGAAATTGGTGAACGAAGTTTCAAAGTTTGACGTTTTGAATTGACCCATTTCTTTCTTTTTTTCTTTATTTTATTTTGAGTTCACGTTGTACGATCGATAATATATGCCACTGGAAACAACAAAGTGAAAAATGACAACGACGTCAAGTATTCAAATCGTTAATTCAAAGTTTCACAAGAGTAAAATTGTGCCAACTGTTATGTTTCCTATTTCAGGGCGTAAGGACATAATTGCAGACGCGTCACAAGTCTTGGCGAGGCTAAACGAACCTGCAATTCTGTCATGCAACATTATGAGTGAGCACTTCACAAATTTCACATGGCTAAAAGTTGGGGATGACGAAAGCGAGGAGATTGTGCTAAATTCCACAACCAAGTTATGGTGGCACAACGAAACTCTCGGTACAATGGAGCTTAAATTTACAAATGTCACACCCGAAGACAATGGATATTACATTTGCACGGCGAGAAGATCTAATATCACTAGTTACGATTACGTGGGTCTCGGAGAGTTCCCATCTGATTTGAGTTGGACCGTCGAAGTGCGCGGACCAAAAGCCATTTCCATAAAATGGGACATCGGCCGGTTTTATGGCCAGTATTGGAACTCGATGTTAATTCAATACAGGGAAAATGGTACCGATCAATGGCTAGGAGAATTCCAATTTTTTACTCCGGAACGAATGCTTTCTGCAGGCAGCGTCGTCATCAGGAATGAATTGAAATCTAGCACCGTTTACGAAATCAAGGGCGTACTTCCGCTTCAGAGACGTGATAGCGAATGGCGTTACGCTTTTTCAAAATGGGTGACTACGTTTGGTAAAAATCTACTAATTCATTTTCACCTCACCGACATATCATTGAAGGTCAACAATTATTTAAAGATCTTAAATAACTTTCGAAAGAGTAGATTTATTATGTAATGATACCAGACCTTTTTTTGTAGACCGTTCGAATTTCTGTATATTTTTCTCAAGACGCATCGTTAGTTAGTTATAAAAATCGGAAGAAGCAAAAAACAGTTTTTCAGTCTTTATTTACATGCAAAGTAGAAAAGTACGATGCTCAAACCTTTAATGTTCACATTAAGAGCTGAAATTTTTGGCAAGCGTACTTTTATACCTAAAAGAAAAACTTTTGAACTTGCGTCAAAGAAAAAAAAATAATTTTTCTTTACACACATTATTCTGTGATCGTTTTAAAGGGCATCGGAATCTCTTTGAATTAGTGAGTTGTATAACCGCTTTCGAATGGAAAGTTGAAATGTCAAAAGTAGGATAAAATTTTCACAGCGGACACTGAAATTTTATTTTCTGTATGCACGAAAATCATCCACCGATTTTTCTATTTTCATTCCTAGTTTCCGGAAGAATTATTCCAGAGGCCAACACCGTTATTGCTGAATCAACCGGACGTGCAGTTCTCTCATGTGACGTGATAGGGGGTGGAATCACAAATTTTATGTGGCCAGAAGTTCGAAATTTTTCCGAAAAATATTCTACCAATTATCGCTGGAACAGTAAAACCCACGTTACAATGGAACTGGAATTTGCTAATGTCACACTCGACGACTCTGGAGACTACAAATGCCAGGCGCAATGTCCCAAAAGCCTTATATCAGCAAATAGCAGACTTCGAGTCGAAAACTTTCATTCTGTCCCTCTCAAGGTCGGAGCAATCGGAACAGATCGCATTTACGTTAATTGGAACTATACAAACTTCCTTGGCGACAACAATATTACATACAACAAAGTTACGATTAAATACAAGGAGAATGGTACGAATCAATGGCATCAAGCAGACCAGATTTTCAATTCATCCGTTGATCCGGCCAGAGGACACTACGTAATAAGAAAATTGAAAAGTAGCACTCTTTATCACATCAAGAAAGTAGTTGCTAAATGCAAACGTGAATTTCATCGCTTGGAACACACCTTCGTTCTTTCAAAGTGGGTGACGACGTTCGAGAAAGGTACACTTTTTATGGGATTTATTCTAGAATCAAGGCTTCCATTTTTGCTGTTTGCGAATAATGTACAGAGAATGGTCAGGTACATTTGGGGACAATAAATCTGAGACTGGTAATTTTTTACACTAGACAGTTAAGTTGGCAACACAGAGAAACCTACAGCGCCACAGTCGGCCGAGTGCGAAACTAACACAATCTCAATAAATATAACATGACCCATGACCGTCGAATCTAAGCTTAGAATACCGCAGGGGTAATGGACTTGTTAGATGGACGCGTATTCTAAGGTTAGATTCTACGGTCATGGGTTATGTTATCTTTATTGAGATTGAGTTCGTTTCGCGCTCGGCCGACTGTGGCGCTGTAGGTTTTTCTGCATTGCCAACATAACTGTCTAGTGTAAAAAATTACCCGTCTCAGATTCATCGTCCCCAAGTGTACATAGTATCTGCTAACGTTTGTTTACCGAAAATGAAACTTGTAGATTACAAGTCCAATGAAACTCAAGGAGTGAAAAGTTTTAAAAATAATCATTTTCACACAGACGTGGAATATGTTCCAATTGTGGACATCATGAATGAAACTTATACGAACACCGTAACGATCAAATGGTCGCAGCCACCACCAGAGCTCCAGGATTACATCGACGCCTATCTGATATCAGTGGAAAGTGGAAACGAGATGGAAAAACATTTTTATTGGCAGAAATATAAAAACAAGGATCGTGATAAAGCAGACGTCTACATTCCGCCTTCGATCAGTTATGGTCTGGTGGTTCGAGCTTGCTTCGATGATTACTGTCCTGACCGGCATGCAAGTGCCGTGATGACCAACGATATGGGTAATGATTGAGTTTACTCTTCACACTTTGCGAAACGAACGTGATGCGAACCGTCGTCACACTCCAAATCTCTTCTGAGCGTCAATTTCGATGAACGCTCGTCGGTCCATTCTTTGAACTTTCGTCATGATCATTGATCTTAAATGCAGATAATATAAATGTGACTTGCAAACTATATTATCTCAGCACAAAAGGACATGCCTCAGAAATTTGATTGAACGGTTATATCAGGTGATTGAGTTCATCCGACAAAGAATTTCACTTTGGAAATCGATGTTCGTAATCAGATTGTTATGAAAAAAAATTCTCACGCACCTGAAATACGTATTCGAAAAGTTTGTCAAAAAAAAGTTGGCACTGCAAATATTTATGAAAGAAATTAATGGAAAATTGAGGTGTTTGACCCGTAATTTTTACAGTTTTCCAATTCTATATATTTTTTTTTTTTTTCTTTAACTGATACCACCGAACAACAGCACAGGTTTTTCTACACATCAAAAATGCGTGACACAAATTTCCAGACTGAAAATCGACGTATTTATGATTTGTTAATTATCGTTCTGATCTTAGAGTTACTGAAACGTATTTTATCAGTGATCTGAGAAGCTTTTGGGTACCCACAATCATGGCTGAACACATTCAACTCTTTCAGTTATTGAATTATACACGTCATTTTACCATTAAAAAGATATACTACAAAATTGAGGGCTCGGTGCCAAAGCTTTCGGGTAAAACTTTGTTCCTTTTATCATGCCAAATATATTCAAAAGGTTTCATCGAAATTAACTCACGAGCAACCACTTCCTTAATTTTGTTTGATTTTCGCTTTTATTCACTGGCCTAGATTGAACTTGAATCAAGACCTGAAACTGCTTTAAAAATTCAGAGTAATCGAAATAAACACTGCCATAATACAATTGAAAGATAGAATACCGCACGACGTTGTGTCGATATCGAATTCGACAATGAACTTGAACCATACGATTTCACAGTTGGCGAAAAAGATTTCCATGCGAGACGAAAATCGAAATCTAACATGGAGTTATCTTTTCTGACAATGAACGTGACTCGAGATGCGGAAAATACCACAGCAAGCAGCAATGCCTCCTTCACTTGCAGCGTCAGTGTTCATGGATACGAGGGTTGGTGGACCAAGGAAGGTGAACGGGTCACTTCTTTCAATAATTCTGATAGTAAGATCGACTGGACTATAACTGTTGGACACGCCGAAGACGAAAACAGTCGCGATTACACCTGCGTGGCAAAGATGACCAACGATTCGCACCCTAATGGAACAATGCTCGTTACGGTGATACGTAAGATCCATTATGCGATAATTGGAATGAAAAAATGACGTGATCAATTCTACCCTCGAAGTCGAAATAGCTTGTAGAATAGTGTAAATAATGTGCACTACTCAACGTACCGAATTACAGTTCGAAGAGCTGTGTCTGGTACTATATCCGATGTCGTTTTTTTCTAGCGCCAACAGAAAACATTAGTGTAGGAGCTGAAACGGTGTACACGGAACCGTTCGAGTCGACAGCTCTGTTGTGCGATTTCTTCGGATATCGGCTATCGAACTTCCAGTGGCGAAAAGTCTCGTATCCATACGAAGTTCCATTGGGCGGAGTCCCCGACGTATCGTCCCTCAACAAGACTCACATCAGGATGATGCTGTATTTTGCTAATACCTCGAACTCGGACGCTGGGTACTACCAATGCCAGGCAACGAATAACAGACTAAAGAACATCATAGGTTTCGTTCGACTCGAAGTCTCCAACGAATCGAATCCAATCCAATTAACCGCCAATGCCATCGGGTCAAAGCTCGTTCACTTACGCTGGTCCAACATCGACTTCCCAGGAGACACGCATCTGATACGATCTTCAGAAAACGGTTCTCTTGAATGGAAAGATACGTTCCCGGTGCAAGTTAAAGGTGACGAACACTATAGTGGCTACGTTGTGGGGCAGTTGACACGCGGCACTTCGTATTGGTTCGAACTTGTCGTGATCAGCGCGGGTGGAAGAATCGCGAGCACTTATTCCAACTTATTGTTAATCACACTCGCTGAAAAAGGTGGGTGCTTGGAACACGCGTAAGCGGTGCATATTGGAATGAAGTTACTCTTAATAAAGAAACTCCGCGATACGGAATGTATGTCATACCGTCTATTTCGACACCATTAAATGTGTAGAGAGCATGCTGTAAATTATGAACCTTTAAACAAATCTGTTTTCTTACAGACATTCCATATATTCCATACATCCATGTGACTGAGCGGACGGCAAATTCAATAAGTATAAAATGGCTGATGCCACCAACAGATCTGCAGGCACACATAACGATGTACCGCATATCGGTCAACTATACGTCCAAAAATAGCGACACTGTTCATTCTGAAGATACATCGAGATATTATGTCTTTATTGATAACCTTCAGCCTTCGACAAGCTACGACTTGGGAGTGAAAGCTTGTTTCAGTGAAGTTAGTACGGATTGTTATTCGAGTAACGTTAAAAAAGGAGTTTTCACAAAAAGCATGGGTACGTGTTGCAAATAATGGAAAATATAGGAAACGCCCGTGTAACAAATTTTGCAATGATTTTCTGCTGCCTGTATCTAACTCGTTTGTTCGGTCAGAATCTAATGCTAATTGACATTTTGAGTATTGGCTATTCATCTTCACAACTAAAATACTGTACAGCTACCAATCTAAGCACTTATTAATTATAACTCTAAATGAAAACGAAATCTCTCTAGAAGAGGACTCCACGACACAAGTTCGAACTTGGCTACTCTTTACGGGAATTTTCTTTCTCCTCATCGTTCTGGCAGCCTGGAATTTTTACAAAAAGGTATGGAAGAAAATTACCAGGATCTCGCGATAAACTGAACGAATAACGAACTCGTGATACTCTGTGTTCCAGGTTCGGGAGCGAAGGGTTGAAAGAGAACGAGACGCGTATTTTTACACCGAGAATCCGACTTCTTTCAATCCGGAACTTGCCATCAGTGATCAGGCTGATTTATTGCCCTACGAAAAGAAATGGGAATTTCCACGAAAGCTATTAAGACTTGGTACTTTTGCTCATTGTTATCACCATCATGGAGAAATTTGAATCTGTGACGGCAAACTTAGGGTAGATTTTTGGATTGTATAGAGTGTCGAAGGTCTGTCTGAAGTGGAAACTGTTTCACTTTGCACACACTTTCAGAACATCATACATGTGCACGCCAAGGTTCACTTTCACTTCGAAATTGGCAGATCAGACACGAACTTCAGTCACAGCGAACTAAAAATATTGCACGCAAATCGGCCGTGAACCTTCTGCACTCACCACAACGCAACACGCGTCACTCTTGCAAAAAAGTTCGCTTTACGCCCTTGTGGCATAAACGCTTATTGTGTGATTGAAGTTTGATTGTTTCTCTAGAGAAATGTTCAATCGTGACTTTTGCAGAGCCAATGAGGCATCACTAGTTCAGTATTCAACTCTACCTCACTTTCTCGAGACGGGGATCACATTTCAGGCTTTCGTCTGACAACGATTGTCAGCTAATTTTTCACACTAAGCATAACAATTCTTGGCTGTAATGAAATTGACCTCATCGTTGTCATTGCATGGATTAACATTATTTCCACTGCGTAGACGAGGAACTGGGAAGTGGCTCATTCGGAATAGTCTGGAAAGCCAGGGCGAAAACGATCCGTCGACCCGAGGTGATTTCGGTGGTCGCAGTCAAAACGGTACGACCAACAGCCAGCCTTCGCTGCATGAAAGCCCTTCTTCGCGAACTCAAAATTCTCATCTATCTCGGTCACCATCCTAACATCGTCAGCCTTCTTGGTGCTTGTACGAGGAATCTTGATTACGGTGAGTGTTTCTGCATATTTTAACTCCCTATTGAGACTTTGAAACAAAAGCGATCATTCGTAAACTTGATTCATACCATGGTCACCGACAGGCCAACTCTTAGTCATCGTGGAATTTTGCCGCTTCGGGAACTTGCACGACTACTTGTGGCGCTGCAGGTCAAAGTTCGTCGACGAATTGAATACCGACTCCGAGAAAATTCATGAATTCCATGCTGATGCTGACCCGATCAACGTTGAAACGAATAGGTAAAGGAGATGTAGTGCTTAATAGCAGTCAGTTACAGTGCATCAAAATTTCATCAAATGACAAATCCTGGTCCTTCAAAACCTTGCAGTATCGATTACATTTGCACTAACTCGTACAATAAATAATTAAACTCATGTATCCATGCATTGGAATTGTCGAGTATGACGTTTGTGCCCCATCTTAAAGTAATTTCTCTCATACATCGTTTTATTCTCGAGCAGTACAAACTCGGCACTGCGTCAGAATGATACCACTTCATTTGTGGAAGATTCATGTGACAGCAACGATCATCCGGGTACCAGTACAAGGGTGGAAGATTTGGCCGCCGACAGCAACTCGCAATCACCGGAAATTAAACCATCGTCCAAGTACCCGGGTGATTTCACGAATGCGGAATTGGATCCGGTTCGCACGCAAGACTTGGTGTCTTGGGCTTGGCAGATTTCCCGCGGCATGCAATATCTTGCGGCTAAAAAGGTTGATGTCAGGAATTTACGACTGGGATTCCGTACACGGTTATCCCGGTTCAGCTCCACCGAGAACAAACTAGACCGTTGACCGTGTTTCAGGTGCTGCACGGTGATTTGGCAGCCAGGAACGTACTGCTTTCCGAAGACAACATCGTCAAGATATGTGACTTTGGCTTGTCCAAATCCCTCCAGGAAGACGACAATTGCAAGGACGAGGGAAACGACCCTCTTCCCGTAAAGTGGATGGCCATCGAATCGCTCAAAGACGGAATATTTTCGGTCAAATCGGACGTCTGGTCGTTCGGGGTCGTTTTGTGGGAATTATTCTCGCTCGCCAAAACTCCTTACCCCGAAGTGAACCCCGAAAACATGTGCAAAACACTTATCGATGGTTATCGCATGAAGCAACCTAAGTACGCACCCAAAAGCATGTAAGTATATGTGCTTCTATTCATCTGGCACGTCAACCAATCATTGCTATTTTACGTTCTAAACCATTTAACCTGGTTTCCGTCACAGTTATCGGATGATGCTGCAATGTTGGGAAGCAAATCCATCAGATCGACCCTCTTTCGTTGATCTTGAGCGCAGCATCGGTGATTTGATGGAGAATAACGTCAGAATGGTAAGTTAGAATTTTGTGGTCAGCACATTTATTCAGCACGCTTCAACTACACATTGTATCAAATAATTCTGTAATACCTGCAAATAGTCTCTAAAATCCCATTACACAAATGTATATGTCAGGCCTCAAAGATCGACTTTGTCACATGTGAAGCTCCATTTCATCCTACTAGAAAGTAATACGAACAAGGAAAGATCACCGGACTCATAAAACCTGTCCGATTCTTACACGCGTGCATGTTTCAGCATTACATCGAATTGTATACTCGATGTGCAAGGGCTTATGCCCAAATTACAGAATACCGGAATACACAGGACCCTAAAAATCAGGATCTGACCCCGCCGGATCCAATCGAACCAACAAACGTCAGGCAAGGTAAGCGATCATATTGTTTGCTCTCGTTAAGTTAATCTGGCAACTTTTTTCACGTGTCTCGTCAATAAATCAAATGATTCTCCAATGTAAATCGCAACAATATGATACAGCCTTGAAAGCCAAGTTCTATTACTCGATGTTCGTAAAAAAAACCTTCAATACGTAATGCAAACAGTACCATATTAATTCATACGTTTTCCATTTTTACAGTAGATAATCTATAGACTCTTAGTTCATTTCTGACTTTTTGTGACTTTCTCCCATTTCTATCGAAACGGCTATGAAAAAAAAAAAAACTGGACAACCATTCCGACACTCTGTGCTTCAAAATATCACACCGTCTGACGTGTGATCGACACTTCGTAGTGAGACAGTGAATTGATTGAACGATGAACACGATTTATCAAACAACCCACTTAAAAGCGTTGATTCAGACCGTACGAATCTATTCTCGCCGCATTATTACGATGCCAATCTGACCTAGGTCATTTTATACAATTTCATTGACTTCGTGAGGTTTTTCCTCGCACGTATTTATCTAAAACTGATTTCAGATGAAACGATCGAGCAACCCATATTCCGGGTGCAGTTGAAGCAGTTCTTTCATCGTCGTTAATGAACCAAAGTCAGGTGAAATGAGTCAGAGTTGTGACATTTCAGACATATCGTAAAAGAAGAAACAGTAATATGCAGCCTCAAGAGAAGTCACACTAAAATACTTGGAAAAAAAAAGAAAGGG
Source organism: Neodiprion pinetum (assembly GCF_021155775.2). Classification (NCBI taxonomy): domain Eukaryota; kingdom Metazoa; phylum Arthropoda; class Insecta; order Hymenoptera; family Diprionidae; genus Neodiprion; species Neodiprion pinetum. The sequence goes on along the minus strand of NC_060236.1, from coordinate 31,928,669 downwards.
AATGTACTTGCTGAGAATGTCGCAAGTAACCCTTACTTTTTTTCTGCTCTTTCATATGCAATTAATTGCATTCAAATATGAACGGTTTTTTCTTAGCTATAAACAATTTTTAATTTTCAACCCCTGTAATTTTTTACCATGATTATAGAGTTACTGAAAAGTACGACCACTCGAAACTGCCATGAGTGAATTTTTTTAGTTTTTTAAATCAAACTTTTGTTTTCTGATAAATACTGAAAATTATTTTCGTATACCGTCTATTGGTTTGTGTCAAGATTATCACGGATCTGCGTGTATATGTGACAGATAAGGAAAACCGCGACCAAAGAAACAAAAGACCCCAGAACGCGTGACGAAAAAATCGTGATGTTACTTTTGCATCATTGTATGATAACCAATAAAAACGTTCAGCAGTGACCAACAATAATCGTAAATTGTTCTGATGGAACCGTATCTGAGTAAACAAAAATTATAACAACACCTGAAATTTATACCTTGGGCAACCTGTAATGACCCATGAAAATATTGTTACCTCGGCTAGATCTGCTGATTGTGTTTTTTAATATACTTTTATGCATGTATGCATTGTAATCGTAGAGTACGATGCTTAATCGCGTTCCAAATCTACGCATTTCCTGACTCCTATTGTCTCATTCCCAGGTTGATGCCAGTTCAATGGTAAAAGATTCATGTGACAACGAGTATAAGGGTGGAATATTTGGCCACTGGCAGAAACTTACAATTAACTGAAGTCCAGCCGCGATCCAGGCATCCATTATGGCCGTCGAATCGCTCAGAGACTTGATACTGTCAGTAATATCAAACGTCCGGTCGTTTGAAATCTTTTTACGTCGATTGATTTCACTCGCCAAAACTTCCTTCCCCGAAAACACGTGTAAAACATTAATTATCGACGGATGTCGCCACGAGAATCCCAAGTACCCACTTAAGAGCGTGTGAGTTTAGTGCTGAAATTGAATGAGGATGGTAAAGTAGAAGTTTGTCTTGACCGAATTCGTCATTCCTCAACCAGTCGTACCGTGAGTTTCTAGAACTTTCTAGAATCCAGAACGATCGTTGCGCCTGACGCTTTGAGGAAGGCAACCGGGATTACTATTCGAATACTAAATTACATGCATCACGAATTGTAATTCTGGTTGCCTGCCTCAGTGCGTCAGGCGCAAGGATCGTTCTGGATATCCGGAAACTCATTGAATGTATATCATTACACTGTGATACCTGCGAAGTATCTGAAAACTGTATAATCGATGTACCGAGACGTAGGTACGTAAAAATTAAGGAATAACAGGAGACACGGACTCCTGATAATTCTCATCCAGGTTGTCGATCGAAGCAAAACGACGACCACTGATAGTTCAGAGAAGTGACTTTTCCAACTAACTCTGTTAACTCTGTTTTCCGATTGATTAACATGATCAATAAATACGATATCTTGAAAATTCCGTGAAAATAATAATGATACTATTCATTGAAACTAAAAGCATCAATCGTCGGTCGTTCCTTGAATTTGTTCATCCTGTTTTCAAGCAATTTCACTGAGACGTAAGGTTTTTCCTGAAACGAAATCACTTCGAACTGATATTCGTTGAATGCCGGAACGGATAAAACCTTCTAAATCCGAACACAAGCGTAAGTTAGAACATTTTTTTCCTCGTCGGTATTCAGCTGGAATGTGAATTTATGACTTGTGAAATAAGACTTTCTTATCATACCGCATAACTGTTGAAATGGAATTACCTACTTGTACAGCGTGAAGTGTTCCAATGAATTTTTCAAAACGTACGTCAATATTCCAACAACTAAGAAGGGGCGGATTTGTTCACATCTGCAATATCGACTAGTAAGTGCTGCGGTCAGCTTCACATCCGATTGGAAAGTCCCTATCGAATTTTATCCGTCCGAGCTTCGCCTTAACGTTTCATGAGTAAGACAGTGATACGTGACAAACGCCATGACATGTCATAAGCGTTCGAGACGAAAGTAATTACACAACATCCGCCGCTAAACTAGACCTGTGATTCGTCGTTGAGATGAACTCGCGCATGTGCATTCATATAATCACCGATCACCGACCGTCCTTTAAAACTTTTACCGAAGGGATTCGAATCTCATTCCGCCTAGCTCAAGCCGGGTTGAGAGTGATCAAAAAGTGAGATTATCAAGGCACGAAATTGAGTGCTGCCAACACGCTGCGTGGAAGATCATTGGTGCGTGTAACGAAACGTGAAAGGATACCGAAGGATCACAGGACACCATGTCGCGAAGCAACTTGGCCTTGATACTCAAGATATCGTCGCTTTTAGCCTGTTTCATTTTGATCCAGCGTGTAGCCGATGCTAAAAGTATTGGTATGTATACGAATATGAAAATTGCAAATTCAATTTCTTTCATCTTATTCGCGATCGGCTCAGGCGTTATTGTCACGATTCTATACGCCTATTCACTTCGTCATCCGATAGTTTCTGATTCTTTAAATAAACATTCCAGTTATCAGAGAAACAAATATCGCTAAATAAATTTAAACCACGATGAATAATCCTACGTTATTTTACTGGTCTTTGCGGGCATTTATAGAAAATTTTCATTTTTTTTTTTTGTAGTTACTGGAAAAATTCTAGTACAATAGATATCGTTGCAAGTGTAACGGCTTAAATATTATCGGAATAACGAGGGAATGGAGTAGACGCAATTGTTTGATGTAATCATGATTGTCGAAAATACACTCTATAATTATAGAAATATTCGATCATTATCTCGACTTAACTACATTTTTACACATAAATGAAGCCTCGACATCGATTTACTGTTACACCAACATAAAATCATTGCAATAGTTGCAAGATAAGAAGCATATCGTTCGTTTACGGTAAAAGAGAGAGAAAAAAAAATGCAAACAATTGCGCTTCCTCTCATGAAATATTAGTAGAAAAATAATGTTCATATAATTATTTATGCAACACATTCATCCATAAGCGTTCTATTGACGCGTGTTTGACTTCAACGTATTTAGGCACGCGAAATTATTACGGAAATGAAAACTGTCCATCGGAAAAATGTCCACCCTAGTAAATTATCCTTCGAAAAATTCAACACATTTATTTATATCACGTAATAATTTCTGCTTAGTCGCGTTCTCGATTTCTAAGCGAGTAATTAACGTGTGTATCTATCCTTGATCAGTTGCGGTACTCGTAATCCCGATACCGTTCCTTTCCACGCTATTTTGCGGTTTGTACGTAGATTCATTTATACATTTATTACGTTAAACCAATCTTTTCCTGTAACTGTGGTGTACTTATCATCGGCTCTTCCGACATCGGGTTTGAATCGTAATGATTCACGCTGTAATTTCGAAGAAAATTTTACCATATACTATACTATATTATATATAATAATATATATAGATACACACACATATATATATATAAACTGTTGTGCAAAAAAAGTTTCGATTTTGAATCGCTAAGCTGATTTTTCAATATTCAAAGTAATTGTTACGAAAACGGTTAAACTTAATCCGTCACGTGACTTATCAGTATATGTATTTTCTTAATTCCAGTGAGTCCACAAAAAATCGTTGAAGTGGAAGAAAACGGAATGGCAGAATTAACATGCAATGTAGAAGGTTACGCCGAAGACAACGTTAAATGGATAAAACCCAATGATCATCGGAATTATGACGGTAAAATAAGCCGTTTAGATGGAGAAGATAGATTTACAACGACACTGACGCTTAAAAACGCGAAAGATGGCGAAGTTTATAAATGCTTGACTTATGATGAAATTTCGAAACAATCGGTCGGTGATAATGTCACCGTGAAAGTCATCAGTCATCGGTCATCACAGGTAAGAATTACCAAAAATAATCGATCAGTTTTTCCCGATTAACCAGCTCGATTATTTTTCCTCACAATCGGTTTTTTTTTTTTTTTTTTTTTTTTTTTTTATCACTCCCATGAACAACGCAATACAATATTAATTTATATAATTGAAGTATCAATTATTATCATCTATTTGATGCAATAAGCGAAATATAAAGGAACATTTTTACCTGAAATTGAATAAGAATTCAAACGAAACTGTAAATTATCAATGAAATTTACAAAATGTTCGTTTCAAGAAAAAAAAAAAAAAAAAAACCAAGATAAAAGCTAGTAAATAATGGACTCGATTAATCGATGGATTAATTATTTTTAGCCTGATAATCCAACATACTTGGATGGACTAAAGGTGAAATTAGCACCTTACAAGCAAGGCGGTGCAAAGTTGACTTGGAGTACGCCTAATGCAAACTTGCCAAATCCAGTCGAATTCGTCAGCATAGAATGCAATGCAACCGGTATAACATGGCAAAATTGTGGAGGGATATCGAAGTGCCCGAAAAATCAGGAATGCATTGTAAACAAATGGAAAATTAATGCTGCAAACTTTGAAATCAGGGTCATCGTGAACGATTCTAGCGGCACGACTTACAACAGTGATCCGATCAATGTTACCCCATGTTAGTTGAAAGAAAGATTATACATTAGGTTGTTGAAAAAAAAAAAATCATTTTTCATTCCGAATCGGTTAAAAATTTTCATCTCGCTGTAAAAATACACCTGTCAAAATTTGAACTCTTAATATTAACATTGAGAGCATATTTTTATACTTAAGTGGAACTTTATTGAACCTCTTTGGATGAGAAAAAAAAAACCGTTTTTTTTTTTTTTTTTAAACATCCTATTATACATATATTACCAATATTGAGACATAAGATTTTAAGGAAAAAAATAAAGTTCACCACCAATGTGAACATCCGTAGCTCTCTGATTTCGAATTCTCTGTATTTGTTACTTTAACCAAAAAATCATTTAATTTTTCACAGATCCTGCCTTTGTTCCGAGTATTAAAATCAGTGAATCTACCCAGAATTCGATAAGTATTACTTGGAACAAGCCACCAGACGCAATATTCAATGACACTGAATCTTACGAGATTACGGTAGCTGGGAAAAAAAAACGCACAAATTCTCTGAAATTATCCAAGATAATCGAAAGGCTTGAATGCGGCAAGACGTATTCGATCAAAGTTGCGCCTTGTGTTTCGGATTCAAACGGAGGTTGCCTGACTGCCAGTGAAGAAATGAAAGCCGACACGAAGCCGTGCGAGAAAAATATTTCGCCGATTTCTCGACCAGAAACTAGTACCATAGTTCTATCTATATTCTCGCTGTATTTCCTGGCGAAATACGAATTTAATTAATAGTTATCGAGTTATCCGTTGTCGATGATTGATCCAGTAAAAACATTGTCGCAATACGTAATCGAATCTCCGGATCGTCAAATGAAAAAAGACACGACCGACTTTTCTTCTCCGGTTAGATTGTATATATTTATTCCATTTTCGACTCATCGTACGAATTGTGTTTTACGTATTAATAAATACAAAATTTCAAAAGATCATTGCATTATTTCGCATTCCTTTGAGAATATTTCGTCATATTCTCTTCTTATTGAATTAAATCACTAATCACTAATTATACGAGTTTAAGTATTAACAATTGATGAATAACGTTGTTTGGACAAAACTTTTTTGACGTATAAAATTTACCACCGAATTCATGTAACATCTCACGAAATTTAATCTCATGCGTGGTTTTGCCATTCGTTTATAAATGTCTTATTAAATTTTCCGTGATATTTATCGGAAATGCGGTATCTTTTTCCGCGTGACAATAACCACTGGTTGCAATAGTAGTAATTTGGTCACATAATTATATTTATTTATACTTTACCCAGAAATAACTGTATTATGTGTCACAGATAACAAGCATCCGGCTCATCCCATCATAAATACGTATCACGTGCTATCGCACAATGTCTGCAACTGTAATTGGTTTGTTTTTTATGTCTTGCATTAATCATTGTACAATAATGAGAAAGCATCGCACAATATGCTGCTATTACACAGCCTTCCAGAAATTCCGTTTATGCCATAAGATACGGATTCCGTATCATTACGATGCGCGTATCCAGATTATAACTACTGTGCTGAATAAGATTTTGATTCACATGTATAACACGTGACAGGTTTCATATCCACTTGACCAATAAGATCAATTCCGACTTTGATCCACAAAATTTTCTGAATATAAATTAACGAAAAATCGATGTGAATTTAAAAAAATTATAACCTCGTGGTGATAATCTTTCTACAAGTCCACAAGGGACACTCCATTTGTTGAAAATCCATACAGAATCCACAGCGCCATAGCATATCCATATCCATGGTGGATCTCTAGCATACATCCATAGAAATTCAGAATATCTACGTCCGGTGACAGATATCCAATGGATGTCGGTGAATATCCATGCACGTAAATGGAGGTACTGTAGACAACCATCAGGCAGCGAATTGTCGCTTTCCTCTCTCGCCACAAAAGAGAGATCCAAATTATACAAACCCCCAGCAATTAGGACCTTTCGTTTACTCTGAACTTCGTCCCTTATCTGGGTACTGGTTTGTACTGGAGTGCCTAGTTCACAAATTCTAGGCCTTGGACATTTCGTCTGGGGCAGAACAAAGGAATATGTGCATGTGATAGTTTCTAATATTTTTCATGACACGTCCATTAGAGTGTGTGGATCTGTGTGGGTAAGATCGGAGATGCTCGTGAGCAATGCATAGAAAAGACGTCCATTAGGGGCCCATATTTCTTATTGACACAATCCTAGGAAATCTCTGACAGAGATCTGTGCATGATATCCAGTAAAGTTCTGTATCAGCTTTGTAACAAGCAGACATTTCGGTCTCTAATATACCCTAAGAAAGAATAATTTCTACATCACTCTACGAAAAATTGCTGCTCGTGGAAAATCGTAGAAAATAAGTAGCAAATTCTAAAAAAAACGTAAAAGATGTAGATGATGTTTAAAAATTGTAGTATTTGTTACGTTCACCAGACCTTGGATTATCAACTTTTTAAAGATTACCCAAAACTTTCATCATATTATCGGGTTCGCGTCAGTCTGATCGATTAGAAAATGTTTAAATTTCACCAACACCAGCGTTAGATCTGTATAAAATTTTATTGTACTTCCAATTCATTTACATGTATCTGTGTATTTATATGTATTATACATATAGATAATCTTATTCTCCATAAGTGCTCTACGTCTATCCATCGTTGAATCATCGAGGCACGATTCACATTTGTACCAGAGTAAGACAAGCATTGGTAAGTAGGAGCGCGGCGTGATCGATGCTGAATAAGCCGACCGCCGACGTTACACCCAAGGGTAATATTGCTTACTGCCGGTAAGATAGTTTTCAGACAAACCAAAATCGTTATCCATGAGACCATTGATGGACGAAGCGGAAAAAATGGCTGGTAAGTGAACGACAAGTTGTACTAATAGGCCGGTAGATAGCGTTCACGAATTCCCGAGCCGTACCATAATAAAATTTTAGTAACATCCGAACGTCTCGGCCACTCGGCAATGCTCGAGGTCTCGACAACGCTGTTGAGCGATTTGAGTTGACACTTGATAGTAATCGTATAGAGTTTTAGAATAACGAAAATAAGTGAAAAAGTGAGGGATGCGGTGGTAGGTGAAACGTGACGAGTGTAACTGGAGTTTTGTTCTGTTGAAAAATGCCCGTATATCCTGGCTTGTGAGGATATAGTTAAATGGTGACAGAACGAGAGAGGAGCCCGGCCGCATAGACGGACGCCATGTTACGAAGCCAAGCCCCGACAATGAAGATATCCTCCCTCTTCGTTTGTTTCCTATTAGCTTACACCAGCTCCGAAAATCCCGGTACGTAAAAACAATAGAATGCGACGCACGGTTCGACCCTAAATGGCTCTGGAATTTCGAATCCCTCCAGGCGGCGGGTGAGAAATCCGAAAAAAAAAGACTCGCGATTTCTCAACCCCGCTACTGTTGCGTCGTATCTATGTGCCTGCGTACGGACGTGATTCACCGAATACAAACCGCAGGCGTTGTTTAAAAATAAATACGTACCGCATATCGTTATACGTGCACGGATATGCTGTAATAGACGCGATTCGAGCATACGTCATACAGTTATGGCTCGAAACCGCAACGCGAAAGCCGGAAGGTCATTGCATGCGCCCCTGCATTTTCAACCCGGTACTTTTCAATCCGCCGACACGATAAACACGTGATCATACCGATTTCACCCTATCTTCTCCTATCAAATATTCCTTCCCGCCACCTATCGCATCTTTGAGCCGCATCGTGAACACACGTGCGTTAAACAATCGAGCGGCAAAATTCGCAATATTCAATTCACCTCATATATCTTAGATATTGGACAGTCGGATGATTATTCATTCATTCAGACACAGACACCAATGTTGAGACTGTCAATTCTGCCTGATCCAGATGCACAGATCATTATGCAAATAAAGTTAACTTAAACAAAATTATCTAGGTATAGATACCGATATTTGACAGTGTGCAGACACAAATATATGAATACTTCCAAAATTATCTGGATGCAGATACAGATATTTAAAATTATCTATGGTGAATACAAATCACATGTACTTGCAAAAGTGTATTTAGTTTATACCGATCAGGAATATCTGCAAAGAAAATTATTTAGATAGCTAATCTGATATACTTTTGAAATAAAATGAAATTTGAGAAGATGTTTTAGAGTATTGAATAGTTTCTCAATTCTTACTACTATCGATCTATTATCAATTCGGTTGAAAGAAATAATGAACAAAAGCAATTTTTCGTCTACATACGAATTGAGGTATATACTAAGCATTTGCGTATATAGAAACAAATAAAAGATGAAAAATTTTTGTATACACTATTATATCGATTGTGACGAATGCTTGGATATCTACGTTTCGGTTTTCATGTTTTTTATCTTGTGAAATACATTATTATTATATACAGTCTTTCGCGATAAACTTGCCTCGGCATTTCCCACTTCCTGCGTTTCATCTGCTCCTCCTTTTTCATTGCATACAGTTGACGTAATATGCGAGTACATCAACTGACTGAGGCATTAACTTATACAGTCAGCATGACAATATTCATGAATTTTTCAGATTGTTCATGCTCAGAGCGTGTCAGACTATATATTCGTCACATGAAATCTTGACTACCGTTAACGTACTTCGGTTAAAACACAAACTGGAACAATCTAGTATCAATCAGTTTTTTTTTTTTTATCATCTAATTATTATTAACCTCGACGTATGAATGAAAATATCTTATTGGGAACGTTTCGAGGTGATAATTATTCACTACAGAATTTTTATTATTGTGAAATTTAATATCTAACGTCAGTTTTCACTTTTGGGTTTATTGAGCTCAAATAAAATCGCTTCAAGCTTCTTAATAGCCGCAGGATTTTGCGTCCCATCTTTAGATTTCACTCGAGTCCTATTTCTATTCGCATTGTTTTATGAAAAAATCAATTATTTTCAGTCAACAATTCGAACTCTTCAGACTTAAAAAATGAATCTCAGGAAACGGCATCACCGATTAATATAACGGTCTCTCAACCAGAGGAATACATAGAAGCAGGAACAACGCCCTCCTTGACTTGCAAATCAAAGGTGCAGGGATACGTTTGGTGGACAAAGGATGGAGGAAACTTGACATTGCCGATAAATTCATCGGACGGAAGCTTGTGGCAAATCAAAAAGGCCAGCGGAAACGATACTGGAAATTACACATGTGTCGCTCAAACTCTGGCAGGGAATCTTCACAATGAGACGAGATACATAAGAGTAGTAGGTGAGGAAATTGACAGAGAATGTGGTCCATTATTTGTTCGGAAAAATATGTGTAGGTTTAGAGATAAGAAACCCTGGAGATCGATGTGATTCAAATTACGAGCTGCTACATTTTTTTTTTCTAAGGAACAGAACATCGAGAGTTGATTTATAGGTTTAAAAAACATGCAGAGTAAAAAAACAATCATAATATGTGGTATTAAGAGAAACTACAATCTTCTTAGGAAAAAGATGCCTCGCGATCTGTGGACGTTGATCGCCTGTATTTCTTTTCATTCTTACATTATTTGACTGAGTTGAGGAATTTTTCACTTTCTCATATTTTCATATAACGCTTGATACATGAACACTTACTCAGCTGGTTTCATTCACAAGCAAGAGAATCAGCAATCATGTTTTCCTTGTTTTGTAATGTGGTCAGATAGCCGAACGGTTTGTGACGAACGTAATCCAGATAAGCTGGAATAAAAAAGTTAATTAGCTCTGTGAAACTTTACAAAGAGCAATAAGTTAATGCTATAAAACTGCTATGACAAAATAAATGCTTTAATTTTTTCCATAATTACGATTTTCAAGTTTTTGTTCAAAATTTCTGTTAGAAGATCGATTCATTGGGATCGTTCTCTTTACTTTTTTGTTACTGTACAATGATTTCATGATGAGTTTTGAAAGTCTCGAAAGAGTTCGACAATCATTACAGCAGGAAGTTGAAATAAACCAGTGATCGTTTTGTCATTGGATTCCTAATCTATAAAACGCGCACGCAGATGCTGGTTAATCTTTCCTCTGGGAAATGAGGCTGAAGTTAGTAACGTTATTGTAATGATTAACGTTTTGGAAAGTAGTTATTTCACAGTTGCAGGAATGTATGAAACTCAGTAAATCATAAAAAGGAAAAATGTATACTGATATTTTGAAAACTTGACTAGTTCAAAGTCACTATAAACTTGCAAATTAATCATTTTCCCCCGATTTTCATTACGACAACGTTATTAACTTTAGCCTCATTCTAGGAAGTGGTCAACTGTTTTTCTGATAATTAGGCAGCATAGAACGTTATAAGTTTTCAAATGTAAAGGAAGCACAGATAGTTCAGAACTGAAAGAATGAATCACCAGTAATGAAACTTACTGGTTAATCTTGTATTAAAAAATTAATGGTCATAGATTGATGTGTTTTACATGTAGAAGTATCACCCAAGTAAGAGTCTAATTAAATATTTTGCATTTCAAGAGCGTGCCAAGATAATGGGAGGGCATCCGGTACGTGTTAAAACAGGCGAACCGGCAGTACTTTCGTGTTACATCGAAGGATATCCACTGTCAAATTTTACTTGGATGAAGATCAGCGGCGATGAGATAAGCAAGAACATGCCCACCCAGGATTTCGAGTGGAATGGAATATACCGTGAAATGATCGTTAACTTCACCAAAGTTAGCTCGAAACATAACGGTACTTACGAGTGCAGTGCAAAAGGCGCTGAACCGGATAATTATGTTAAGAATCAGACATCGCTGACGGTGACCGATGTTCCCCAAGTCTATATCAACACTGTAAAAGCAGTTGGAGCACACAGAGTGTTTTTGAATTGGACCATAAACGACCGTAACGATCCTGTGAAAGAATATACAATTCAATACAAAAAAAGTGACGCGAAAGAGTGGCATTTTAACAGGGAGCCTATCGACGGCAGTAAGACTAGCTATGTTCTTACAAATCTAGATAACAACACTGACTATGAGTTCAAGATTGAAGCCACTAATACGATTGGCCGCTCACCTCCAAACTATTATGAAGACTCGGTTAGAACATTGGAACAAGGTAAATGGCTCGGTAACGAGCGAATTGCACGCTGATGAATAAGCTTTTCTCAGTTTTACCTGTTTGTACTAAATACTTTTTTCTTCACCTGTCCCAAGTCAAACGGAAAAGTTCTTATAATTATGGGATACTTTATTTAAATACGAAGGGTCAAAAGTTGATGTAAGATTATTTACAAAAAATTTGTATTCACAGATCCTGTATTCGTTCCGAATGTCGTGTACCAGGGGGTAACCTCTGATTCTATACAGATTACGTGGGATCAGCCCGGAAAAGAGTTGCAAGACCATTTCCATTACTACAAACTGATTTCAATTTGTCTAACTGATAATAGCAGAAAAGAAGCATGTTTATGGAATCAAACGAATAAGTATGTTTTTTCAGACCTTGTTCCTAGGACTAATTACACATTTTCGGTTGTCGCCTGCAACACGTACACAAATGAATGTGGGAACTGGAGTACCCCACTGCAAGTTGAGACGGATGACGGAGGTATCATTAAAACCATTCATTAGTCAGCGAGAGTATGTGTTTTTCAATGAATGTCATTTCTGACATATTTTTTCTATCTCACATACAAAACTATCGATGCAATTTGTTTGACGAACTGAGTCGTCTAGAGACTGGTTTGAGAAAAGCAACGAATAATGAAATTCGAGGATTGACAATTTCTGAATATTTTTCAGTACCTAGTCCACCACAGAACGTCTCTGTGATATGCGAATATAGCAACACGAGTAATTCAGGTAACGTTTACGTAACGTGGGCGTTTCCAGTCGAACCAAATGGCGTGATAACACGATTCAGTGTACAACTTAACAGCTCAGCTTGCTATAAAAACGATTCAGGTATTATGGGTTGTGAAAATGTCGAAGTAACTCCCGTGAACATAGATGTGAAGAAGAATATGACAAAGAAATTTGAGGGCCTCTTACCAAATACTAATTACACGGTATGCCGTTTATACACATGTGCTTTATTTTGTCTGGAAAAAATCTTTGTCCATGCCTAATCAAGCAATGTTCCAGGTTTCTGTGAACGCTGAAACCAAACTTGGCAAAATTCGGCCAGGCAAATTCACCATCGATAATTGTTCAATGCCCATAGCAGTTCCGAGTAAAGATAACATGAACAACGTGGCAAGTTGGAAGAAAATTGATATCGGTGACCAACACTTGTTCCAGCTAAAATTGCGAAGAATATCTGAGCGTAACGGGCCGATATGCTGCTACAGAATATTTGTTGTTAAGCTTGCTCCTAATCAGAAAGTCAGAGATTTGATTGAACCGAGAAACCTCGATGTCGATACCTATCAAAAAGTCTACACGTCTCGTTCGGGCGGCGTTTATCTGGCCGACATGTTCGATTCGGACAGTATATCGACGACAATTTTTATCGGCGACGATAAAATTTCAGATGAAAACAAGAATTGCCATTATTGCGTTGGACTGAAGCCGAAAACCTTTCAGTCTGTATTGAATCTAGCCAATCAGCCGCCATCTACTGATACTGAAAATATTACAAGCCAAATGGTGGATCCTGCGGTAAGCGACGCGTCGACAGGTTTACGGAGAAGAAGAGAGAATAATCCGTATACAAGCATTAATTACAACGGAGAAACGTATCTACCCGAGGACGGTCCCTTGGATAAGGAATCAAATTATACTGCGTTTATCGAAATTATAGGTAAGGTGAATAAACTCGCTGCTAGAAAATACTGAAATGTCTGTATATTTATAACATTATTTACGCACTCTTCTTTGTTTCAGTTAATGGTAGTGAACCTGGACAATTTTTACCCGCCTACAGCAACTACCTGAATCCACATGTAGTTGGATCGTATTATCCGGTACCGGACCCGCCGGAGGACCTTGGACTGATGATGCAAATTTGCGTCGCTGTATTGATAATTGTTATCATTATTCTGATGGGCATGTGTGTACTTCACAAATATTTGAAACACGCGCGTCAGGGCGGAGAGGAAATAATCAGTCTGAGAAACAGTTTCAGGTGAGCATTTCCTGAAAAAAAGGAATGTTTGGGAGCATAGTTATATTATGTTATCAAAGGGTGTGCGCTCCTCTAAAAAGTCTTGAAAACCGCAAATATAGGAATTTTGTTAGATACTTGCAATCGTTCTCAGAAATCGCGCGAAATATGTTCCATCTATAATTTAAAGATTCTGAAGTCTAAATTTTTTCAAATGTTACTACTAATTTGAAGTAAACCTTCATAATTTTTCTCACGTGTTACGTTTGCTCAAATATTTCCTAACTTGAAATTTCACTTACTGTGCTCGTTCTTTTATCAATATTTTCTTACATAGATGATAATAATAATAATAGTTCCAGTTACTAGTCATCAAGACGTCTTGTTTTTCATTAATGAACCATTCAATTCTATTGTCTTCAAAAATACAGAATTCGTGTTGCGAAATGTGATTTGGCAAAGAAAAATGTCAAAGAAGAACCGGAATTTCGCTCAGAGAAATAAGGAAGTCATGGGACTTTTGAAACCAAAAAAAATAACCACCATATCACAATTCTTTTGTCTACACAACATAATTTTGCAAACGTACCAGAAAACATCAACGATTGTTAATAATACCCGGAATTAGTGAATTACCTGTTACCAAGTAAATCGAAACACATATTCCACGAAAATAATAAGAAATAAAAATTGACGGCCATAATCGACTATATCTAGCTTTGCTACTTAACCAAATGAAATTCCCCATAAGAAGACCAACTTCTAATTGATGCCTCCTTTTGTCAGGCATCTATGCAGAACCCTGAGAGGAAGGCACCAGCTCGTAGCGTCAAATCCACCGGACATGCCACCGATATCACGAGCCGATCTTCTCCAGGCCTACATAGACCGCCACCGTGATTCGGACTATGGTTTTCAGCACGAATTTGAGCTGCTTCCAGACAGGTTCGCAGACCGTACAACGCGGGCTTCGGAGGCTCGTGAGAACCTGTACAAAAACCGCTATCCGGACATAAAGTGCTATGACCAAACGCGGGTGCGTTTGGTGCAGGTTGATGGTATCTGCGGGTCAGATTACATTAACGCGAACTTTGTTCTCGGCTACAAAGAGCGAAAGAAGTTCATCTGTGCCCAGGGGCCGATGGAAAACACCGTTTGCGACTACTGGAGAATGATATGGGAGCAGCATCTGGAGCTCGTGCTGATGCTGACGAATCTCGAGGAGTACTCGAAGACAAAGTGCGCTAAGTACTGGCCCGACAAAAGCGAGTCAAGAAGCTTCGGTGACATCACCGTCGAACACGTCAGGGAGAGACCGTATTCCGACTACGTCGTGAGGGAATTGAAAATGACGCGGACGGGGGAAAGAGATTCGAGGATAATAATTCAGTACCACTTTTTGGTGTGGAAAGATTTCATGGCACCTGAACACCCACATGCCATCCTCAGGTTCATCAAGAGGGTCAACGAGGCTTATTCTCTGGAAAAGGGTCCAATCCTGGTACACTGCAGTGCTGGCGTTGGGAGGACCGGGACTCTCGTTGCATTGGACTCGTTGCTGCAACAGCTCGCCGATGAGGGACAAGTGTCGATATTCAACACTGTCTGCGACCTTAGACATCAAAGGAACTTCTTGGTGCAGTCCCTTAAACAGTACATATTCGTCTATCGGGCGCTTATGGAGATGGCACAGTTCGGCGACACTGAAATACCTGCTGCCCAGCTCAAAAATCATGTTGAAAAACTTCGACAGCGAGACAATGGCAAGGATAAAACAAAGATGGAGGAGGAATACGATGTAAGTAGAACATTCTCATTTTCATGGTGTCACGTGACCGATTTCTGAGTATTTACGAGAATCGGGATAATTTTTTCATGAAATTTCGTATCGATGTGGAATCTTTCGTAAAATCATCGTGCTATTCTTGGAAAGTGCATTTTTCTAAGCTAAAGCTCAATAAATATCGTACGGATTTTTCATGTATTTATTTCGTCGCGAGACGGACTTTGAGGTTATACTTTGAGCAAATTACTTCAGTGGCGCCGTGGCGTGTGAGCGGTAAAATTTAACAACTGTTGGGGGATTGTGATAAATAAATCATAGAAATTAAGGTTTGACAAGTATTTGAAACCACTAACTGATACAAACTGTCCTTTCATATTGTAACACAGTGAATAGAAGAGAAATTACAGAAAATTCTATGTAGAAATTGATAATTACCTCGGTAAGTTGCTCAGTCTGAGATGGCGCTCAGATCGCGATTTGAAAGTACTTGCGCAGTATATATTTTGTAAATTATTCAATTATTAATTCACATGATTATTTATAAATCATTATGCCTAAGACATCTTCAATCATCTTCGTTTTCAGAAAATAAGCTCCATGCTGGAAGATAGAAAATCGTTTTCTGTCGGCGGCGGTGATGAGAATAGAATAAAGAACAGAAACGACCTCGTCATACCATATGACAGAAATCGCGTTATACTGACGCCGGTACCAGGACGCGAACATAGCACGTATATAAACGCTTCGTTCATTGAGGGATACGACAATTCTGAGTCATTTATTATAACTCAGGATCCGCTAGAATCTACAATACCAGATTTCTGGCGAATGATTTCCGAACAATGCACATCGACGATAGTCATGCTCTCCGATGTGAGTTATTCCTCCCTGCCCCTTTTTTTTCCACGAAACATTTTCACTCACATCATAAATTTTACTCTGACTTCTTTGTGTATCACATAGCTCAGCGACGGACCCCGCAAATGTCCACGATACTGGTCCGACGATGAGGTGGCGTACGATCACATAAAGGTGAGGTACATACAGAGCGAGAGTTGTCCGTACTACACAAGACGAGAGCTTTGTATAATTAATGAAAAAACGGACGAGAATATGATCGTGACGCAGTACCATTACCATGGATGGCCCACCGTCGAAGGGGAGGTACCCGAAGTCACGAGAGGCTTGATCGAATTGGTTGATCAGACAATATCTAATGATGTAGAATCTGGAGGTCCATTGGTCGTTCATTGCCACTGCGGATCGGACAGAAGCTCGATGTTTGTCGCCCTTAGCATTTTAGTACAACAATTACGAACGGAACGAAGGGTGGACATTTTTACAACGACAAAAAAGCTCCGCTCTCAGAGACACGGAATGATCGGCTCATTTGTAAGTAAAAATTAGACAGAAAACTATGCCCTTCTTAACATATTCCTGAATTATGATGCATGCAATTTGCGAGCTGTTGTCGCGGATCTGAAAGATCGAAATATCTGTTTTTCAGGCTCAGTACGAGTTCCTGCATCGAGCAATCGTCAACTACTCGGACCTTCACAATCTGGCGGAAGACGAGGCAGCATCTTAATGAAGATAGATCTGAGGCCTAGAAGAGATAAGGTGTGTGTGTGTAACGGATTGAGTGTGAATCCGTTCATAAAGTTTGTTGAATTTTTTTTTTTTTTTTTTCTTTAATTTTCTACGACGAGTGACTTAACTATTTTTCTTCCAAAGAAAAACGATAGTTGTAACTGAAAGATTCTCAGTGATTTGGTGAAAAAAAAAAAAAACAAACAAACATAAACAAAGGATAATGATAAATCAGAATATTTAAAACATTTTGACCAAGTGTAATCTAACAATTATAAACAATAACGGCGCCATCGCTCTGAGCGATTTGCAATTTTCGTCGCATTGGTATAACCAAAGAAATCAAGATACAAGACAAAACAAACAATATGAATAAAAGATTATTATTATTATTATTGGATCGTGCGAAGGTATCAATTTAATAATAAAAACCTACTCTAACCAATCGCCAATGTTACATATCGCAATTTAGATTCATCTTCCTTCCTTTACCATTAAATATCAAAATAATTTAAACAACCTTTAGAGCGTCTTGCATAAAAATGAGATTTCAATTCTCCACTTTTTGTCTTGTCATTTCCCAATCTCTGCTATTTTAATTTTTTAATTTTCGTTTTGCTCTTTCCGACTTCTTTGAAAAGAAATGTTTGAAAACAGATTCTGACGCGTGTGTAACTTGAAATGATGGTTAGGTAGAAAAAGACAAATGTTGATTGACAAATATAAAACCTGGCCCAGTATTCTTCGTTACATTTCCATTAACGTGTATTAACTATCGTAATGACTAGAAAAGAACATACTCCTATGATTAACAGCGTAATATGAATAACGACAATTTTTTGTGTATAGATATAAAAAAATATATATATACGTATATTATATATTATTTCGTCTCTATTTTTTTATTATCTATTATTTTTATTTTTTTTTCCTTTCATACTACGCAAAGACTGATGACGATAATCGAATACATGCAGTTTAATGTTTCACAAAATTGCACACGCAATTAAAACAAAAAATATATAAATATATTATTTTTAATTTGTTTATTTTTCGAATTTCATGTCACGAAAAAATTCTTTACACAAAAAAACGTGAGAAGGAAAGAGCAGGAACATGAAAAAAAAAAAATCCAATCTGATTAATTATTAGTAGATCATTACTTTGTCACAGAAAATTCTGTAAAACAGCGACTGAAAATTTCTACCGATGTTTTAGTGAGATTAATTTTCTACTCCAATAGACTTACGAATCTCGATAACGCGTCGTTTGCACCCTGAGACTTTGCAACAAAGTCATAATATAATAATAATACTAATAATAATAATATAAATAATGATGATGATAATAATAATAATTTTAATAGTAGTAATAACGAGGTAACATCTAAGCCGAAGAGGATAGAAATAAGGAGGGGACATTTTTTGTTTCAACGTGCTCGTATTCTTTTGAAAGTGTTTACAATCTTCTATATTACCTTCTTTTTTTTCTATTTACTACCTTTTATTTTTCCAAGTTCTAGTCAAGGTAAGCCAGGACAGAAGCGGCCAAGCCCTCTATTTCTTTTGAAATAGACAATCAAATTGATCTGACTTGTATCAATCAATCATGTTCTCTCAAATAATATTATCTAGGTGTATTATTATGTTTTCTTAATTATATGTACTGTGTGGAGGCAGTAGCCCCTTTCTCACCGATAAACAGATTCACATCGTAACCCTGTTGTATGTTTGTTATTTAAGGATTTAAATAATTATATAATTTAATTAGTGAACATATATTGTTTCGTAGTAAGTTGGAATAATTAACCTGCTCTGGGCATCATAATTAACTGTTCAGTTGCATTTTAAAAATGTTACACGCATCACTGCTATTGATTATTGTCATTACGTATAATGCAGATATCTGTTACTGAGATAAAACAACACAAGTAATTGATAGATAGATACATACACAATATAGTAATTATAGTTAACAAATCAAACCTGGTAGTATTGTTTTAATGTCTTTAACGTTTTTCTCATTTTTTCCCAAATAACATGCAAAACTCCACACTCATGTCTAACCATACATTCTCATCATCTATCCAATTACCTCTTCTGTCTACTTTCAGTCCGGTTGTAGGTGCACTAAAGTGAATATCAAGTCCGATCATAAATTTAAGCTTGTAGATAAAACGTGCGTGTTTGTTGAATACTGTTGATAGATCATGTTTTATTTTTCTATTTAATCGTTTTCGTTTTTTTTTTCTTTCTTTAAGTCCTGCAACTGCTTCTCGTGCGCATTATTAATCATTAAAAGGCTTGTTGTCTAAAATCGCATTGTTGTTGTGTACTTGATAGGCAATTGATTGAGTAAATCAATGAATATAAATAATAAGCCTTTTAGAAGGTATCTAAGATAATACAATAATTAACGCGAATTGTTCGATGAGAATAGTAGAATTAATTAAGTAAATATCTTTTACCGGTGATATTGTTTCTCGAAATTGGTAGCATCAATAACATGATCTTTTTTTTGCTATTGCAACAACTGACAAACTCTCCAGGTATTCAGAAGGAACGAAATAACGGCAGCATGAAAACAAACCGAAACTTTTTTTCGATTGGCCAGATAATCTAATTACATGACAACAATTAACACATTCGATAACATCTACTATTACGTAAAGGTGCGAAATATTTCGACTGTGAATATAATGAAAATTCAGAATTTAGCAAACCGACGAATTACATGTACAAAAAAAAAGTAAGGGAAAGATTTTAGTGAGTAAATTCACTAGTGCCATAAGATCTCTGCCGAAACACAATTCGTATGTATGATTTGTTTTTATCATTATTCATCCTCAATCATTTATGGATACTTTACTGCTAATTTAACAATTGTCTTTTCATCTAACTCGTAGAGATAACAAGTATTGCAGGCGGAAACCCAGATGCATAGATTTTTATGTTTGATAGACAAGTAAAACACGGAATCGTTTTTTTTTTTTTTTTTTTATTACTATAACAAATTGAACATTTCTTTTCAACCTCTTATACATTACCAATATTATACTAGATGATACTATCACCTATTGGAACTTCATTGCATCGAACGAAGAACAAAAATATCTGGGTGAATACTATTAATAAGCTGTAAAGACGAGGATGTGATGGCTTGTTATTTTGAAATGATATACATGAAAAATAAATGATTTCGATATAATGTTTTTAAAATTACTACAGACTTGGAGCTGTGTACTATCGCTGCTAATAATTTTGTAAAGTAACAGATAAAGGATAAGAGTGTAGAATTTAAGCTGAACACAATATTATAATTATATGATGCAAGTGACTATACATTATTGAAATATTATAGGTATAATATGAAAGAAGAAATTATTATGAACATATAACATTAGTCTTAGATTTTGTATGATATTTGATTGATAATACATGAGAGAATTTTTAAATATCTTGAAAAATAATTATCTTTGATATTAAATGGGTGACGTGAAGGGACGAAGGAAAGAGATAATTTGATATAATGTACGTATAATGTATGTAACTCGGTGAAACACCAACTCAATTTTTTATACTGAGTTACAATAAGGTAAAAGAACACTCGATGTGAAAAAGCAAAAATACAATACAATAACAAACTGATTTTTGGTCTTGTTTATTAATTTTGAAATTTTTAACAGCATAGTTACCGCTAATGTACAGATAATTACAGAACAAAACCGCTTTTCATTTGTAACTCCAACGAATATTCCCGCGTTCGTTAATTTTTCGATCCAATCACGCCATTCAAAGATGTATGGAATGAAATCTGGCTTGCGATTCTTTCAGCAAACCAATTTCTGATTTCTTCGGAGAATTTATGCATTAAATGCATGCTTTGTTCATCGATCAGCGTAAGTGAAATCAGTTGTCCGAAGACGCAACTAGCCGACGACAAAGTGAGCGAAGATTTCTGCGTTTTGATCCATCAATCTAAGCGACATGTAACGATACGTATCCGTCTTCTCTCGAAATTGACTTCGATATAAAGTATTAATGAATTGATACCAACTCGTTAGGATCAGAAACAGTACAGAACCAATTAAGAGAATACTGAAAAATTTTCTCTGTTTTTGACTGTGTGTCTGGGTACATTGATCACAGCATATTGAGACTGTGCCCAATCGATTCCTCTTGCAAAATTATGTCGGAATGGTGCCAAAAAGAATTTATTTCAGCACTTTCCAAAATCGCAAAAATTTTCGCCAAAAATGCAAAGGGGTTAGCCTTACTTTTTTTTCATTTTTCGACCAAAAAATTTTTGGTCTCAGATTCGATTGAATGACCCTTTCCTGACTAATTGGACCCCCAGGAACTGAGAAAATGCAGTGAAAACAGCGTGGGGTCAACAGGAAACAAGTTACGAAGGAAAAAGCACCTGCTGAAAAATGTCGAAATCACAGGTTCTCGTTTTTTGGCTGTAACTTTTGATGCGTTGATCGCAGCGTATTGGGACTGCACCCAATCGATTTCTCTCGCAAAATTACCTCGGAATAGTGCATCAAAGAATCTATTCCAGCACTTTTCAAAATCGCGAAAATTTTCGCCAAAAATGCAAAGGGGTTAGCCTTACTTTTTTTTCATTTTTCGACCAAAAAATTTTTGGTCTTAGATTCGATTTGTATGACCCTTTCCTGACTAATTGGACCCCCAGGAACTGAGAAAATGCAGTGAAAACAGCGTGGGATCAACAGGAGATAAATTGCGAAGGAAAAAGCACCTCCTGAAAAATGTCGGAAACACAGGTTCTCGTTTTTTGGCTGTAACTTTTGATGCGTTGATCGCAGCGTATTGGGACTGCACCCAATCGATTTCTCTCGCAAAATTACCTCGGAATAGTGCATCAAAGAATCTATTCCGGCACTTTTCAAAATCGCGAAAATTTTCGCCAAAAATGCAAAGGGGTTAGCCTTACTTTTTTTTCATTTTTCGACCAAAAAATTTTCGGTCTCAGATTCGATTTGTATGACCCTTTCCTGACTAATTGGACTTCCAGGAACTCAGAAAACGCAGCGAAAAGAGCGTTGGGTCAACATGAGAGAAATTACGAAGGAAAAAGCACCTGCACAAAAATGTCGAAAACACAGGTTCTCGTTTTTCGACTCTAACTTTTGATGCGTTGATCGCAGCGTATTGGGACTGCGCCCAATCGATTTCTCTCGCAAAATTACGTCGGAACGGTGCCAGATAGAATTCATTCCACCACTTTTCAAAATCGCGAAAATTTTCGCCAAAAATGCAAAGGGGTTAGCCTTACTTTTTTTTCATTTTTCGACCAAAAAATTTTTGGTCTTAGATTCGATTTGTATGACCCTTTCCTGACTAATTGGACCCCCAGGAACTGAGAAAATGCAGTGAAAACAGCGTGGGATCAACAGGAGATAAATTGCAAAGGAAAAAGCACCTCCTGAAAAATGTCGGAAACACAGGTTCTCGTTTTTTGGCTGTAACTTTTGATGCGTTGATCGCAGCGTATTGGGACTGCACCCAATCGATTTCTCTCGCAAAATTACCTCGGAATAGTGCATCAAAGAATCTATTCCAGCACTTTTCAAAATCGCGAAAATTTTCGCCAAAAATGCAAAGGGGTTAGCCTTACTTTTTTTTCATTTTTCGACCAAAAAATTTTTGGTCTTAGATTCGATTTGTATGACCCTTTCCTGACTAATTGGACCCCCAGGAACTGAGAAAATGCAGTGAAAACAGCGTGGGATCAACAGGAGATAAATTGCGAAGGAAAAAGCACCTCCTGAAAAATGTCGGAAACACAGGTTCTCGTTTTTTGGCTGTAACTTTTGATGCGTTGATCGCAGCGTATTGGGACTGCACCCAATCGATTTCTCTCGCAAAATTACCTCGGAATAGTGCATCAAAGAATCTATTCCAGCACTTTTCAAAATCGCGAAAATTTTCGCCAAAAATGCAAAGGGGTTAGCCTTACTTTTTTTTCATTTTTCGACCAAAAAATTTTCGGTCTCAGATTCGATTTGTATGACCCTTTCCTGACTAATTGGACTTCCAGGAACTCAGAAAACGCAGCGAAAAGAGCGTTGGGTCAACATGAGAGAAATTACGAAGGAAAAAGCACCTGCACAAAAATGTCGAAAACACAGGTTCTCGTTTTTCGACTCTAACTTTTGATGCGTTGATCGCAGCGTATTGGGACTGCGCCCAATCGATTTCTGTCGCAAAATTACGTCGGAACGGTGCCAGATAGAATTCATTCCACCACTTTTCAAAATCGCGAAAATTTTCGCCAAAAATGCAAAGGGGTTAGCCTTACTTTTTTTTCATTTTTCGACCAAAAAATTTTTGGTCTTAGATTCGATTTGTATGACCCTTTCCTGACTAATTGGACCCCCAGGAACTGAGAAAATGCAGTGAAAACAGCGTGGGATCAACAGGAGATAAATTGCGAAGGAAAAAGCACCTCCTGAAAAATGTCGGAAACACAGGTTCTCGTTTTTTGGCTGTAACTTTTGATGCGTTGATCGCAGCGTATTGGGACTGCACCCAATCGATTTCTCTCGCAAAATTACCTCGGAATAGTGCATCAAAGAATCTATTCCAGCACTTTTCAAAATCGCGAAAATTTTCGCCAAAAATGCAAAGGGGTTAGCCTTACTTTTTTTTCATTTTTCGACCAAAAAATTTTTGGTCTTAGATTCGATTTGTATGACCCTTTCCTGACTAATTGGACCCCCAGGAACTGAGAAAATGCAGTGAAAACAGCGTGGGATCAACAGGAGATAAATTGCGAAGGAAAAAGCACCTCCTGAAAAATGTCGGAAACACAGGTTCTCGTTTTTTGGCTGTAACTTTTGATGCGTTGATCGCAGCGTATTGGGACTGCACCCAATCGATTTCTCTCGCAAAATTACCTCGGAATAGTGCATCAAAGAATCTATTCCAGCACTTTTCAAAATCGCGAAAATTTTCGTCAAAAATGCAAAGGGGTTAGCCTTACTTTTTTTTCATTTTTCGACCAAAAAATTTTTGGTCTCAGATTCGATTTGTATGACCCTTTCCTGACTAATTGGACCCCCAGGAACTGAGAAAATGCAGTGAAAACAGCGTGGGATCAACAGTAGAGAAATTGCGAAGGAAAAAGCACCTCCTGAAAAATGTCGGAAACACAGGTTCTCGTTTTTTGGCTGTAACTTTTGATGCGTTGATCGCAGCGTATTGGGACTGCACCCAATCGATTTCTCTCGCAAAATTACCTCGGAATAGTGCATCAAAGAATCTATTCCAGCACTTTTCAAAATCGCGAAAATTTTCGCCAAAAATGCAAAGGGGTTAGCCTTACTTTTTTTTCATTTTTCGACCAAAAAATTTTCGGTCTCAGATTCGATTTGTATGACCCTTTCCTGACTAATTGGACTTCCAGGAACTCAGAAAACGCAGCGAAAAGAGCGTTGGGTCAACATGAGAGAAATTACGAAGGAAAAAGCACCTGCACAAAAATGTCGAAAACACAGGTTCTCGTTTTTCGACTCTAACTTTTGATGCGTTGATCGCAGCGTATTGGGACTGCGCCCAATCGATTTCTCTCGCAAAATTACGTCGGAACGGTGCCAGATAGAATTCATTCCACCACTTTTCAAAATCGCGAAAATTTTCGCCAAAAATGCAAAGGGGTTAGCCTTACTTTTTTTTCATTTTTCGACCAAAAAATTTTTGGTCTTAGATTCGATTTGTATGACCCTTTCCTGACTAATTGGACCCCCAGGAACTGAGAAAATGCAGTGAAAACAGCGTGGGATCAACAGGAGATAAATTGCGAAGGAAAAAGCACCTCCTGAAAAATGTCGGAAACACAGGTTCTCGTTTTTTGGCTGTAACTTTTGATGCGTTGATCGCAGCGTATTGGGACTGCACCCAATCGATTTCTCTCGCAAAATTACCTCGGAATAGTGCATCAAAGAATCTATTCCAGCACTTTTCAAAATCGCGAAAATTTTCGTCAAAAATGCAAAGGGGTTAGCCTTACTTTTTTTTCATTTTTCGACCAAAAAATTTTTGGTCTCAGATTCGATTTGTATGACCCTTTCCTGACTAATTGGACCCCCAGGAACTGAGAAAATGCAGTGAAAACAGCGTGGGATCAACAGGAGAGAAATTGCGAGGGAAAAAGCACCTCCTGAAAAACGTCGGAAACACAGGTTCTCGTTTTTTGGCTGTAACTTTTGATGCGATGATCGCAGCGTATTGGGACTGCACCCAATCGATTTCTCTCGCAAAATTACCTCGGAATAGTGCATCAAAGAATCTACTCCAGCACTTTTCAAAATCGCGAAAATTTTCGTCAAAAATGCAAAGGGGTTAGCCTTACT
Organism: Neodiprion pinetum; assembly: GCF_021155775.2. Classification (NCBI taxonomy): domain Eukaryota; kingdom Metazoa; phylum Arthropoda; class Insecta; order Hymenoptera; family Diprionidae; genus Neodiprion; species Neodiprion pinetum. Next base: position 31,903,313 of record NC_060236.1, on the reverse strand, counting down.
TTTTTTTCATTTTTCGACCAAAAAATTTTTGGTCTCAGATTCGATTTGTATGACCCTTTCCTGACTAATTGGACCCCCAGGAACTGAGAAAATGCAGTGAAAACAGCGTGGGATCAACAGGAGATAAATTGCGAAGGAAAAAGCACCTCCTGAAAAATGTCGGAAACACAGGTTCTCGTTTTTTGGCTGTAACTTTTGATGCGTTGATCGCAGCGTATTGGGACTGCACCCAATCGATTTCTCTCGCAAAATTACCTCGGAATAGTGCATCAAAGAATCTATTCCAGCACTTTTCAAAATCGCGAAAATTTTCGCCAAAAATGCAAAGGGGTTAGCCTTACTTTTTTTTCATTTTTCGACCAAAAAATTTTCGGTCTCAGATTCGATTTGTATGACCCTTTCCTGACTAATTGGACTTCCAGGAACTCAGAAAACGCAGCGAAAAGAGCGTTGGGTCAACATGAGAGAAATTACGAAGGAAAAAGCACCTGCACAAAAATGTCGAAAACACAGGTTCTCGTTTTTCGACTCTAACTTTTGATGCGTTGATCGCAGCGTATTGGGACTGCACCCAATCGATTTCTCTCGCAAAATTACGTCGAAACGGTGCCAGATAGAATTCATTCCACCACTTTTCAAAATCGCGAAAATTTTCGCCAAAAATGCAAAGGGTTAGCCTTACTTTTTTTTCATTTTTCGACCAAAAAATTTTTGGTCTCAGATTCGATTGAATGACCCTTTCCTGACTAATTGGACCCCCAGGAACTAAGAAAATGCAGTGAAAACAGCGTGGGGTCAACAGGAAACAAGTTACGAAGGAAAAAGCACCTGCACAAAAATGTCGAAAACACAGGTTCTCGTTTTTCGACTCTAACTTTTGATGCGTTGATCGCAGCGTATTGGGACTGCGCCCAATCGATTTCTCTCGCAAAATTACCTCGGAATAGTGCATCAAAGAATCTATTCCAGCACTTTTCAAAATCGCGAAAATTTTCGTCAAAAATGCAAAGGGGTTAGCCTTACTTTTTTTTCATTTTTCGACCAAAAAATTTTTGGTCTCAGATTCGATTTGTATGACCCTTTCCTGACTAATTGGACCCCCAGGAACTGAGAAAATGCAGTGAAAACAGCGTGGGATCAACAGGAGAGAAATTGCGAGGGAAAAAGCACCTCCTGAAAAACGTCGGAAACACAGGTTCTCGTTTTTTGGCTGTAACTTTTGATGCGATGATCGCAGCGTATTGGGACTGCACCCAATCGATTTCTCTCGCAAAATTACCTCGGAATAGTGCATCAAAGAATCTATTCCAGCACTTTTCAAAATCGCGAAAAGTTTCGTCAAAAATGCAAAGGGGTTAGCCTTACTTTTTTTTCATTTTTCGACCAAAAAATTTTTGGTCTCAGATTCGATTTGTATGACCCTTTCCTGACTAATTGGACCCCCAGGAACTGAGAAAATGCAGTGAAAACAGCGTGGGATCAACAGGAGATAAATTGCGAAGGAAAAAGCACCTCCTGAAAAATGTCGGAAACACAGGTTCTCGTTTTTTGGCTGTAACTTTTGATGCGTTGATCGCAGCGTATTGGGACTGCACCCAATCGATTTCTCTCGCAAAATTACCTCGGAATAGTGCATCAAAGAATCTATTCCAGCACTTTTCAAAATCGCGAAAATTTTCGCCAAAAATGCAAAGGGGTTAGCCTTACTTTTTTTTCATTTTTCGACCAAAAAATTTTCGGTCTCAGATTCGATTTGTATGACCCTTTCCTGACTAATTGGACTTCCAGGAACTCAGAAAACGCAGCGAAAAGAGCGTTGGGTCAACATGAGAGAAATTACGAAGGAAAAAGCACCTGCACAAAAATGTCGAAAACACAGGTTCTCGTTTTTCGACTCTAACTTTTGATGCGTTGATCGCAGCGTATTGGGACTGCACCCAATCGATTTCTCTCGCAAAATTACGTCGGAACGGTGCCAGATAGAATTCATTCCACCACTTTTCAAAATCGCGAAAATTTTCGCCAAAAATGCAAAGGGTTAGCCTTACTTTTTTTTCATTTTTCGACCAAAAAATTTTTGGTCTCAGATTCGATTGAATGACCCTTTCCTGACTAATTGGACCCCCAGGAACTAAGAAAATGCAGTGAAAACAGCGTGGGGTCAACAGGAAACAAGTTACGAAGGAAAAAGCACCTGCACAAAAATGTCGAAAACACAGGTTCTCGTTTTTCGACTCTAACTTTTGATGCGTTGATCGCAGCGTATTGGGACTGCGCCCAATCGATTTCTCTCGCAAAATTACCTCGGAATAGTGCATCAAAGAATCTATTCCAGCACTTTTCAAAATCGCGAAAATTTTCGTCAAAAATGCAAAGGGGTTAGCCTTACTTTTTTTTCATTTTTCGACCAAAAAATTTTTGGTCTCAGATTCGATTTGTATGACCCTTTCCTGACTAATTGGACCCCCAGGAACTGAGAAAATGCAGTGAAAACAGCGTGGGATCAACAGGAGAGAAATTGCGAGGGAAAAAGCACCTCCTGAAAAACGTCGGAAACACAGGTTCTCGTTTTTTGGCTGTAACTTTTGATGCGATGATCGCAGCGTATTGGGACTGCACCCAATCGATTTCTCTCGCAAAATTACCTCGGAATAGTGCATCAAAGAATCTATTCCAGCACTTTTCAAAATCGCGAAAAGTTTCGTCAAAAATGCAAAGGGGTTAGCCTTACTTTTTTTTCATTTTTCGACCAAAAAATTTTTGGTCTCAGATTCGATTTGTATGACCCTTTCCTGACTAATTGGACCCCCAGGAACTGAGAAAATGCAGTGAAAACAGCGTGGGATCAACAGGAGATAAATTGCGAAGGAAAAAGCACCTCCTGAAAAATGTCGGAAACACAGGTTCTCGTTTTTTGGCTGTAACTTTTGATGCGTTGATCGCAGCGTATTGGGACTGCACCCAATCGATTTCTCTCGCAAAATTACCTCGGAATAGTGCATCAAAGAATCTATTCCAGCACTTTTCAAAATCGCGAAAATTTTCGCCAAAAATGCAAAGGGGTTAGCCTTACTTTTTTTTCATTTTTCGACCAAAAAATTTTCGGTCTCAGATTCGATTTGTATGACCCTTTCCTGACTAATTGGACTTCCAGGAACTCAGAAAACGCAGCGAAAAGAGCGTTGGGTCAACATGAGAGAAATTACGAAGGAAAAAGCACCTGCACAAAAATGTCGAAAACACAGGTTCTCGTTTTTCGACTCTAACTTTTGATGCGTTGATCGCAGCGTATTGGGACTGCACCCAATCGATTTCTCTCGCAAAATTACGTCGGAACGGTGCCAGATAGAATTCATTCCACCACTTTTCAAAATCGCGAAAATTTTCGCCAAAAATGCAAAGGGTTAGCCTTACTTTTTTTTCATTTTTCGACCAAAAAATTTTTGGTCTTAGATTCGATTTGTATGACCCTTTCCTGACTAATTGGACCCCCAGGAACTGAGAAAATGCAGTGAAAACAGCGTGGGATCAACAGGAGATAAATTGCGAAGGAAAAAGCACCTCCTGAAAAATGTCGGAAACACAGGTTCTCGTTTTTTGGCTGTAACTTTTGATGCGTTGATCGCAGCGTATTGGGACTGCACCCAATCGATTTCTCTCGCAAAATTACCTCGGAATAGTGCATCAAAGAATCTATTCCAGCACTTTTCAAAATCGCGAAAATTTTCGCCAAAAATGCAAAGGGGTTAGCCTTACGTTTTTTTCATTTTTCGACCAAAAAATTTTCGGTCTCAGATTCGATTTGTATGACCCTTTCCTGACTAATTGGACTTCCAGGAACTCAGAAAACGCAGCGAAAAGAGCGTTGGGTCAACATGAGAGAAATTACGAAGGAAAAAGCACCTGCACAAAAATGTCGAAAACACAGGTTCTCGTTTTTCGACTCTAACTTTTGATGCGTTGATCGCAGCGTATTGGGACTGCACCCAATCGATTTCTCTCGCAAAATTACGTCGGAACGGTGCCAGATAGAATTCATTCCACCACTTTTCAAAATCGCGAAAATTTTCGCCAAAAATGCAAAGGGTTAGCCTTACTTTTTTTTCATTTTTCGACCAAAAAATTTTTGGTCTCAGATTCGATTGAATGACCCTTTCCTGACTAATTGGACCCCCAGGAACTGAGAAAATGCAGTGAAAACAGCGTGGGGTCAACAGGAAACAAGTTACGAAGGAAAAAGCACCTGCACAAAAATGTCGAAAACACAGGTTCTCGTTTTTCGACTCTAACTTTTGATGCGTTGATCGCAGCGTATTGGGACTGCGCCCAATCGATTTCTCTCGCAAAATTACCTCGGAATAGTGCATCAAAGAATCTATTCCAGCACTTTTCAAAATCGCGAAAATTTTCGTCAAAAATGCAAAGGGGTTAGCCTTACTTTTTTTTCATTTTTCGACCAAAAAATTTTTGGTCTCAGATTCGATTTGTATGACCCTTTCCTGACTAATTGGACCCCCAGGAACTGAGAAAATGCAATGAAAACAGCGTGGGATCAACAGGAGAGAAATTGCGAGGGAAAAAGCACCTCCTGAAAAACGTCGGAAACACAGGTTCTCGTTTTTTGGCTGTAACTTTTGATGCGATGATCGCAGCGTATTGGGACTGCACCCAATCGATTTCTCTCGCAAAATTACCTCGGAATAGTGCATCAAAGAATCTATTCCAGCACTTTTCAAAATCGCGAAAAGTTTCGTCAAAAATGCAAAGGGGTTAGCCTTACTTTTTTTTCATTTTTCGACCAAAAAATTTTTGGTCTCAGATTCGATTTGTATGACCCTTTCCTGACTAATCGGACCCCCAGGAACTGAGAAAATGCAGTGAAAACAGCGTGGGATCAACAGGAGATAAATTGCGAAGGAAAAAGCACCTCCTGAAAAATGTCGGAAACACAGGTTCTCGTTTTTTGGCTGTAACTTTTGATGCGTTGATCGCAGCGTATTGGGACTGCACCCAATCGATTTCTCTCGCAAAATTACCTCGGAATAGTGCATCAAAGAATCTATTCCAGCACTTTTCAAAATCGCGAAAATTTTCGCCAAAAATGCAAAGGGGTTAGCCTTACGTTTTTTTCATTTTTCGACCAAAAAATTTTCGGTCTCAGATTCGATTTGTATGACCCTTTCCTGACTAATTGGACTTCCAGGAACTCAGAAAACGCAGCGAAAAGAGCGTTGGGTCAACATGAGAGAAATTACGAAGGAAAAAGCACCTGCACAAAAATGTCGAAAACACAGGTTCTCGTTTTTCGACTCTAACTTTTGATGCGTTGATCGCAGCGTATTGGGACTGCACCCAATCGATTTCTCTCGCAAAATTACGTCGGAACGGTGCCAGATAGAATTCATTCCACCACTTTTCAAAATCGCGAAAATTTTCGCCAAAAATGCAAAGGGTTAGCCTTACTTTTTTTTCATTTTTCGACCAAAAAATTTTTGGTCTTAGATTCGATTTGTATGACCCTTTCCTGACTAATTGGACCCCCAGGAACTGAGAAAATGCAGTGAAAACAGCGTGGGATCAACAGGAGATAAATTGCGAAGGAAAAAGCACCTCCTGAAAAATGTCGGAAACACAGGTTCTCGTTTTTTGGCAGTAACTTTTGATGCGTTGATCGCAGCGTATTGGGACTGCACCCAATCGATTTCTCTCGCAAAATTACCTCGGAATAGTGCATCAAAGAATCTATTCCAGCACTTTTCAAAATCGCGAAAATTTTCGTCAAAAATGCAAAGGGGTTAGCCTTACTTTTTTTTCATTTTTCGACCAAAAAATTTTTGGTCTCAGATTCGATTTGTATGACCCTTTCCTGACTAATTGGACCCCCAGGAACTGAGAAAATGCAGTGAAAACAGCGTGGGATCAACAGGAGAGAAATTGCGAGGGAAAAAGCACCTCCTGAAAAACGTCGGAAACACAGGTTCTCGTTTTTTGGCTGTAACTTTTGATGCGATGATCGCAGCGTATTGGGACTGCACCCAATCGATTTCTCTCGCAAAATTACCTCGGAATAGTGCATCAAAGAATCTATTCCAGCACTTTTCAAAACCGCGAAAATTTTCGCCAAAAATGCAAAGGGGTTAGCCTTACTTTTTTTTCATTTTTCGACCAAAAAATTTTTGGTCTCAGATTCGATTACGTATGACCCTTTCCTGACTAATTGGACCCCCAGGAACTGAGAAAATGCAGTGAAAACAGCGTGGGATCAACAGGAGATAAATTGCGAAGGAAAAAGCACCTCCTGAAAAATGTCGGAAACACAGGTTCTCGTTTTTTGGCTGTAACTTTTGATGCGTTGATCGCAGCGTATTGGGACTGCACCCAATCGATTTCTCTCGCAAAATTACCTCGGAATAGTGCATCAAAGAATCTATTCCAGCACTTTTCAAAATCGCGAAAATTTTCGCCAAAAATGCAAAGGGGTTAGCCTTACGTTTTTTTCATTTTTCGACCAAAAAATTTTCGGTCTCAGATTCGATTTGTATGACCCTTTCCTGACTAATTGGACTTCCAGGAACTCAGAAATCGCAGCGAAAAGAGCGTTGGGTCAACATGAGAGAAATTACAAAGGAAAAAACACCTGCACAAAAATGTCGAAAACACAGGTTCTCGTTTTTCGACTCTAACTTTTGATGCGTTGATCGCAGCGTATTGGGACTGCACCCAATCGATTTCTCTCGCAAAATTACGTCGGAACGGTGCCAGATAGAATTCATTCCACCACTTTTCAAAATCGCGAAAATTTTCGCCAAAAATGCAAAGGGGTTAGCCTTACTTTTTTTTCATTTTTCGACCAAAAAATTTTTGGTCTTAGATTCGATTTGTATGACCCTTTCCTGACTAATTGGACCCCCAGGAACTGAGAAAATGCAGTGAAAACAGCGTGGGATCAACAGGAGATAAATTGCGAAGGAAAAAGCACCTCCTGAAAAATGTCGGAAACACAGGTTCTCGTTTTTTGGCTGTAACTTTTGATGCGTTGATCGCAGCGTATTGGGACTGCACCCAATCGATTTCTCTCGCAAAATTACCTCGGAATAGTGCATCAAAGAATCTATTCCAGCACTTTTCAAAATCGCGGAAATTTTCGCCAAAAATGCAAAGGGGTTAGCCTTACGTTTTTTTCATTTTTCGACCAAAAAATTTTCGGTCTCAGATTCGATTTGTATGACCCTTTCCTGACTAATTGGACCCCCAGGAACTGAGAAAATGCAGTGAAAACAGCGTGGGATCAACAGGAGATAAATTGCGAAGGAAAAAGCACCTCCTGAAAAATGTCGGAAACACAGGTTCTCGTTTTTTGGCTGTAACTTTTGATGCGTTGATCGCAGCGTATTGGGACTGCACCCAATCGATTTCTCTCGCAAAATTACCTCGGAATAGTGCATCAAAGAATCTATTCCAGCACTTTTCAAAATCGCGAAAATTTTCGCCAAAAATGCAAAGGGGTTAGCCTTACTTTTTCTTCATTTTTCGACCAAATAATTTTTGGTCTGAGATTCGATTTGTATGACCCTTTCTTGACTAATTGGACCCCCAGGAACTGAGAAAATGCAGTGAAAACAGCGTGGGATCAACAGGAGAGAAATTGCGAAGGAAAAAGCACCTCCTGAAAAATGTCGGAAACACAGGTTCTCGTTTTTTGGCTGTAACTTTTGATGCGTTGATCGCAGCGTATTGGGACTGCACCCAATCGATTTCTCTCGCAAAATCACCTCGGAATAGTGCGTCAAAGAATCTATTCCAGCACTTTTCAAAATCGCGAAAATTTTCGCCAAAAATGCAAAGGGGTTAGCCTTACTTTTTTTTCATTTTTCGACCAAAAAATTTTCGGTCTCAGATTCGATTTGTATGACCCTTTCCTGACTAATTGGACTTCCAGGAACTCAGAAAACGCAGCGAAAAGAGCGTTGGGTCAACATGAGAGAAATTACGAAGGAAAAAGCACCTGCACAAAAATGTCGAAAACACAGGTTCTCGTTTTTCGACTCTAACTTTTGATGCGTTGATCGCAGCGTATTGGGACTGCGCCCAATCGATTTCTCTCGCAAAATTACGTCGGAACGGTGCCAGATAGAATTCATTCCACCACTTTTCGAAATTGCGAAAATTTTCGCTAAAAGTACTGTTTCTTGGGCCAAAATTTTTCGTCACCGATATGATTTGTGTGACCCTTTTCTGACTAATCGGATCCCAAGGAACTGAGAAAATGCAGTGAAAACAGCGTGGGATCAACAGGAGATAAATTGCGAAGGAAAAAGCACCTCCTGAAAAATGTTGGAAACACAGGTTCTCGTTTTTTGGCTGTAACTTTTGATGCGTTGATCGCAGCGTATTGGGACTGCACCCAATCGATTTCTCTCGCAAAATTACCTCGGAATAGTGCATCAAAGAATCTATTCCAGCACTTTTCAAAATCGCGAAAATTTTCGCCAAAAATGCAAAGGGGTTAGCCTTACGTTTTTTTCATTTTTCGACCAAAAAATTTTCGGTCTCAGATTCGATTTGTATGACCCTTTCCTGACTAATTGGACCCCCAGGAACTGAGAAAATGCAGTGAAAACAGCGTGGGATCAACAGGAGATAAATTGCGAAGGAAAAAGCACCTCCTGAAAAATGTCGGAAACACAGGTTCTCGTTTTTTGGCTGTAACTTTTGATGCGTTGATCGCAGCGTATTGGGACTGCACCCAATCGATTTCTCTCGCAAAATTACCTCGGAATAGTGCATCAAAGAATCTATTCCAGCACTTTTCAAAATCGCGAAAATTTTCGTCAAAAATGCAAAGGGGTTAGCCTTACTTTTTTTTCATTTTTCGACCAAAAAATTTTTGGTCTCAGATTCGATTTGTATGACCCTTTCCTGACTAATTGGACCCCCAGGAACTGAGAAAATGCAGTGAAAACAGCGTGGGATCAACGGGAGAGAAATTGCGAGGGAAAAAGCACCTCCTGAAAAACGTCGGAAACACAGGTTCTCGTTTTTTGGCTGTAACTTTTGATGCGATGATCGCAGCGTATTGGGACTGCACCCAATCGATTTCTCTCGCAAAATTACGTCGGAACGGTGCCAGATAGAATTCATTCCACCACTTTTCGAAATTGCGAAAATTTTCGCTAAAAGTACTGTTTCTTGGGCCAAAATTTTTCGTCACCGATATGATTTGTGTGACCCTTTTCTGACTAATCGGATCCCAAGGAACTCAGAAAACGCAGCAAACAGTGGCCGTGGCCGGTCAAACTACCACTTCTCGTGTTGTCATAATCTTCATAATCGTCTTTTTGAAACTGAGCAACGCAGCGTTAATGAGGCGGGAAATTTCATCACGCTGCCTTGCCATTCGTACTTGATCGTGTGTTCCCAAATACATTTCACTACAGGGAGCGTCTTAGGGAACACTTCTTAGTGCCCCGTTGGTATATAGAATTTTGTTGCATATCTGCAGGCCACAACTGATTCTGACAACATTCTAACGTATGATCATACGCATTCATACGTATGATGCGTTGACTGTTCAAGGAAGGCAGTAATAACCATAAGACATCAGTAACTCTCGTTTATTTTCCGTCAAATACAGTAACTGTGTGTGAAAAATGTTCATTAAGGCATTCAAGGTAAAAAGTAACAGTCCGCTGAAAGGTTCTGAAAGGTAATATCGTAGTGAAATTATCATCACACAACAAGCAGAGAATTCTTTCGGAAGTTAGAGGTTATATTTACACCATCTCTCTATTACTTGAAAACTTTTTACTTTTTTACTTTTTTGATCCATGTTGAAACAGTACTCCTCGTACCACTCATCCATTCATTCATGCATTCATCTCTTCCTCCTTAAATTATCAAAAGCCTAATCATTTTGCAGAAAGAAATTGTACTCTGAAATATCCGCAACGTTTCCAAGCCTCAGCGATGAACAAATTCAAAACATACTGCCAAAGAAAGAGGCGGTCAGTTCAATAAAGATAATGACTCACAGTGGGGAAATTGGCAAACTCTTCTGCGCCTCGGATGTCCCGATGTTCTTTCAACTCGACTCAGGCATCTATCCCACCGTCTATACTCTTTGGCAGTACCCAGACCTCCTGCACAGCTTCACTACTCATCATGCTGTAATCCAAAAGCTTGCCAGCGGCGCCGACCTTATGTTGCCAGGAGTTGTTCTTGAGGGTCCACCATCCCTTCACGCTTACGGGAAATTAGAAAAGGGATTTCCGGTGTCTGTCAATACCTCTGACAATAAGGTTTTCTTACTTTTCTAGCGCTACAGACTTACCTGATTACAAATTTCTTAAAAATATCATCCAATGTGTTAACTAACTAAATCTTCACGTTGCAATATATACCAAAATTCCTTGTACTTCATTCTGAAGTACCCGCAATACAAATGAACATTAATGAGGGATAGATATTATTTATTAGAAGAGGAAGAACACTTTATATTCACATTATTTATTAGACTTGCCAGACATAACATAATACTACGTCAATCATATTATAAAGTTTCTTCTCATCTTTATTCAGGCAGCAGTTGCAGTTGGCATCACTGCTCACTCCAGTTATGATTTATACATGGCAGGGGGCCGCGGTAGGTGTGTAGAAATATTACACGCACTTGGCGATACTCTTTGTCAACTGGGAAAACCACCTATGAGACCAAACTTGGGTGTACCATTTGCCCAAGAAGAGGTAGATGATGATGACGAAATCATGCCGGAGAAACTCCAGGAACTCGATATCGCAGAAGAAATCAAAACTGAAACGATAAAGGAACGTTTAACAGAAGTATGAAGCATATGGAATGCATTCTGAGTTCTCAGTATTTTAATCCAAGTTGTATTCATAATTCACAGTATAGCAAAAAATGCTAAAAAATAGTCACTATAACACACACGTAATCAATTATCGATGTATTTACTGGTAGGAAAATACGGATGAAAACAGGGAACACGAGGAGAGTGTGAAGAGTGTGGAAAACGAGGTGCCTAGTGAAAAACTTGACCCCATTCAACAGATGGACAAGCTTTTGGAGTATTGTTTCCTAAAAGCGTGTAAAATCTCGATAAAAAAAGGGGACCTGCCAATGCTCTCGTCAAATTTTTTTAAAAACCATTTACTAGCTGTTTGTCCACCTGATCAAACTATAGATGTCAAAAAGTCGAGCTACAAAAAGCTGTCCGTATTCTTGGCTAGCATGAAATCTAAGGGTATAATCAACACCTCGACTATGAAGGGCGTCGAGACGTTGCTGTCTGTAAAGGTATAAGAGCTTGGATAAGTTAGAGGTGAATAAGTCTATTGTTTCTATATGTAGATGCAATTTCCAGACCGACCATCCGTTAATAAGAGAATTAGTGATAATGGAAGAACGTGCGCCAGTTGAACCTGTTGTATCGAACGTTCCCGTTGTTGCAGAGTGTTACAGAGTTACGGCAGATGTTTTTCCTGTTTTATCGAAATTCGGATGCGAGTAAGTAAAATGCCGTTGTTGCAGTACTTGAAGTAGCTCGTTCTTATTTTTCGTTAATTTTCCGTCTTGTTTTCCTTGTTGTAATACAGCAAAGGGGACATTCTGACTAGGGCCGAAGTGCGAAAGTGCTTCACCGAATACGTGAAAAAAGAAAATCTTCAAGATGGAAAGTGAGTTTCATAAGCATGAAAGATCAATTTTTCAGGCGCGAGTTTTAATTTCTGTTTTCGATACCAGGATTTTGACTTTAAATCCACAACTGGCCGGCATATTGCGGACAAAAGAACACCAGGAAACTCTGGGCTGGGAAGATGCGCTCAATAAGTTCATCGGCAGAATGACCCATACTCATCAAGTGACAGTTGCTGGGACGAGGTTGGTACGGAGCGGAAAATTGGAACCAATAGATATCACAGTCGCTACTAGGTCTGGAAATAAAAAGGTTCATTTTCAATTTTTTATCTTCAAAGATCAAATTTTCCAAGGCTTCTATTCTTGTTGAAGTTGATACAACCAAATGTGTGTTTCATTCTGTTCTCAGGTGACATTGGTGAACAACTTAGAAACCTTTGGTATAAAATTGCAAGAATTTAGCAAAGAGTGTCAAGGAATTGGAGCCAGCGCTACAATAACTGATGTACCTGGGAAAAAAATGCCTAGTGTGCTTGTACAAGGCAACCAAGTTCTCTACGTTTACAAATTGTTAACCGGTAAGTAGAAAGCTTACCTTTTTTTTGCACATTCTGTTAAAATCTTTTCACACTTCGACCTGTTTTTACTAACGCCAGCTAATTTAAGGATCTGTGATACCGGATACTAATTGTTGTATTTCGTTTTTTAGAAAAATACCAGATAAATAAGAAGTATATAAGAGGCCTCGAATATGCACCCAAACAACGAAAGTAACATGCGAAATGAGATCTGATGGAAAGTGAGAGTTACAGTCACCATAAACGATCAAAAAACATCATCAAACTGTGTATATTATATAAATATAAAATGCTACGTGCTCTTCTGTGAAAAAATAAATTAAGAAAATTTATAGGTACTAAATACAAAACAATCGTCCTAGTTCTTTGCATTATGCGTGTTTGTTATTTATCTCCTTTAAAATAACATCAATACAGCACCAATATCAATGGCTACGGTAATTTTTTGGGTCTGGTCTAAACTGACTTTACAAAGAACATTTTTTTATTATGCAATCGAAGTTCGGTGATTTGTTTGTTATCACTGTTCCTTCAATCGTCTACGTAGCGTTTTCCGGAATCAAGGACTGACGAAGCTTCTTTCGACATTCGTCAGAATTTGACGTCTTCAACGAAACTGCAACCCGTATCTTGAAGTTAACGAGGAATCTTTTATCTTGCTGCTGTCTTGACCTCCATTCTTCGACCAGGATAACATCAAGTACGAAGTCGAGCTTAACGGATAAATTGTAACGAATTTCGCGTCTCAATTACTCTTAGAAGATACTTTTAAAACTTGTGACAAAATCCTTGAGAAAATAATTACTGCAGTACATTGTACAAACAAATCGCAACTGGAAGCATGAGATCAATATGGCTGCCGCTGACACGCTTGCGATTTTATTACGACTGAAAGATCACTTCTATCAATCGGAAGTCATCGGAGCTTAGCTCGAGTAAAATAATGTGACGGCAAGAATATTTAAGGCACCATTCAACCGCCAAAGAGTGTCTAAAAACTGAGAATTCATCTCGCCGAATGAGACTCATCGTACGAGTTTCACGTGAGACCTCAACTCGATTTTGGTACCTTCAACCAACCACGAATTGACGTATTTTTTTTTTTTTTTTTTATCCACATAGCTTAAAACGCTGCGTTTTCAAGTCAATCGGCGATTAACCCACGAAGTAAAGAACGCATGGGGTGGTTTCCCCGTCCTTAGAAATGAACCATCGCAGTTATTGAAAAGTGTAGAATATTTGAGACTGCTCTACAAGCATGCCAAGTAGGTCTACTCGCTAGCGGATTCCCTATATTGCAAGCATAAAAAATATGTGGGAGTGCGACTGATCGAGTAACCGGAGTGAAATAACGATACTGGTTCAAAATTTGTTAATATAATTTATTGTATATCGAGGTTTCAACATGGAAAAGTACAAATATTGCAATATAGGGCCCGCGAGCTGTCCTCGAGAGAGAGGATGGGTCAGCAGGTGATAAGGAGAATGTATTTGCCGTATGGAATTACTCAAGGATCCATAGATCGTTGCATACGACATTCCGTGTCGTTGGTTCCCGCCTCTGCGGCCTCTTCGCGCCACTCTGATGGAAATTCCAACGCTAAATTTAATACCGCGTTCTCGCGTCAGTTTATTCTCCCGACCATATGCCTGTGTGTACATGTATTTACGTTATAAACACAAACCGTAAGCGGATTCCACGTAATTTATGACCGCCGAAGTTAATTCCAGAGAAACCAAAAAAAAATTTATAAAATTTAATCCTTAGACAAGTGACCCGTATTTTTTTTTTTTTTTTTTTTTTCTCAGTAACTTTTTTCCATTTAAAAACGTGATAATTTCGTCAGGAGTTACTTCGTAATATGTATAAATTATATTTCCAATTTAAAAATCGAACGTCTGTGGTACGTAACAAAAGAATTCGCGTTTGAGAACAAAACAAAAATACGAGTACTACGAATTTCTCTTTATCACATTCTCCGATCCTCTATCCCTTATTTAATATTATATTTAACACCATCTAATGGCTAACAATGTATATTATTATCCCTTCTCTCATCGTTCAACTATCCGACATATTTTTCCGATACCACAGAACATTGCGTATATTAATATTCGCGCTACGCAGCCGAAATATCCACGTATAAGAATTTAGTTTCTGTTTTTCGCGACGCGTTGCTTGTTTCACACCTGTTCTTTTTACTTCTCGTCTTCACGTGCGCGGCATTTATTTAGGCGCCTCTTCCGGTAGTATAATATAATTATAAGAATAATCGTAATAGTATGAACAACAATAATATTAATAATAATTGTATGAAATGTTAATTTTATACGGAGAAGTACTTTACAAAGTAATATGTATAATATCATTTATCTCAAACATATTACTTTTTTCAGCTCAATTTAGTCGGCTTGTATTTAATTAATTTCATTCAATTTTCATTTTTCTTTAACAATTAATGCGTCTTCGAACATTATTATATAGAATAATAATAATCATCGTAATAGAGGTCGATATCAAGATAAGCAATTGTAGGGTATAATATAATGTAAACTATGCGTATCAGCTTTCTTGTTCCATCATAGAATGTGTTGAAAGAAGTATAATATTATAGCGTGTAGGTATATCCAGAGTATACTAATTTCAGATTCATTATAACACGAATGTGCGACCGAACAATGCATGTGGGGAATGTTGCGTGTTTGCTTCTTTGTTTACATACAGTCCGATTAATTTCATTTCCAATACAACCGTGCCCAATGTTAATAATATAAGTATAAGGTAAATAATAATATCGCACGAGTTGCGTCCGGTCAACGTATTTCTTTCCTCTTCGTCAAACGACACGCAAACCTGGATATTAAAATATACCCATATACTTCGATCGAAAGGGTTTTTTTTTCTCACAAACTTTTCTCAATTCTTTCTTTCTTTCCTTTTTTTTTTTTTTTTTTTTTTTTTTCTTCTCGCACTTTTGATTTTCCACGAAATATTAAATTCTTCTTTATTATTTAATACATATGCATGTATATAATCATATGTATAACGTTTTGTACACGTTACGTTATAAGATCTATATAATAAATATATATAGACACACATATGTATATTAGCTTGTATAAGGTATACATACGTATATCCATAATATAATTACATAGTTTATATCACGTCAATTATATACCAATTATTTCGTACAAATTATTCTATTTATATTGTATACTTAATTAAGCATTATTATTATTATTATTATTATTATTATTATTATTATAATATATTTATTGAATCTGAAACATACTGAATTTATTTCGTAGTTCTATACATATATAATGTGTATATATAATCCTTCTGCGCTGCTGCTGCCCCTGCGGCTGCGGTCGTTCTTCTTGATGCTGCTCTATGTTTATTCTTTAATTTAATTCAATTTCTTCGTTTTCTGTTTTTTATTTTGTTTTTTTTTTTTGTTATTATTTTGTGCCCCTACCACACTCGACAGCCCCGTTCGAAATCACCTCACCTAGCCAACCACCACGTATACACAATTTGTATAATCACATACTACGCGTGGATCAATTTTTTTTCATCTTGATTTTTATTATCGTTTTTCTTTCTTTCCTTTATCAATAATTTAATTCACAAAATTATTCCCTACCCTACATATCAGTGTAATAGTATACATACAATAATAATGATGATGACGATAATGATAATAATAATAATAACGATAATAATAATAATAATGATAATAATGATGATAATAATAATAACAACGATGACGGTAATAATAAATAATGAATATATAGATACTTGCAATAACGAAACAAGAGGCCCTGTTACTATACATCGAATTGTAATATGTATATTGACCTGTAAGATTTACGATAAATTATTATTTATTTGCCGTACTCCTTTTATTCCGTTTTTGCGTTTGTTATTTCTTGTTGTGATTGCTGAATATACGTGTTGTTGATTTCTTTTTTTTTTTTTTTTTTTTTCAACACGTAATAATAATAAGAATAATAATATTGTAATTAAACATTGTACACCCATTGACAGACTAGCTACCAATATTATTTTTTTTTTTTTGTTTTTTGTTTTTTTGTTTTTTTGTTTTTGTGGTTTTTTCTTCGTTTGTTTTTATTAATTTATTTTTTTTTTCAATTTCTTATTCCGTTAATTCATATAGATATCAATTAATGATAATAATAATATAGTCGTTATAATAATTATATATGATCACAATAATTGTAATAATTAAAACGTTTACAGAAGATTAGATGTATACGTAATATACATGTATAATTATTCAATTAGAGAATATATATATATATATATATACCATAGCATAATTAGTTAGTTCGGTAATCTCAAGTATAGTTTTCGTGTCGTACATGAATACGTATGGTTATTTTCAATATTCAATATACATATGTATGCACGTACAATATCATCGTTGTGATTCGCTTCGAAAAAATCTTTTTCAACCGCCCGCGCGATTCATACAACAGGTTGTATATTTTTTTTTCATGTTTTTCGGTTGCTCGCTATGCGGATGTATTAATATGGTGTCCCTGTTTTTCCCCCTCGTTTTCTTGTTTAGATTCAAATTTCTTCACATCGCGCTCCGTCAGTACAGTATTATTATTATTATTATTATTATCATTATTATTATTGTTGTTGTTATTATTATAGTTATTATTATTAGCATTAGTTTAGTTAGGCCTACAGGTGAGCTAGAGCTGTTGTGCCGTCATGCATCTTGTACGAGTCATTACTTTCGTCATCGTCGTCGTCGCAATACACGTTCCTTATCAATCGTCATCAGAACGAGTGAATTTGATTTTCAATGCCGTATCCGTACACAACATACGACCGAACATCCTGTCGAGTCGCAAACCAATTCATTTTTATTTTCCTCCCTTTAATTTTACTCGTCGATATTCCGGAATGGAGAATGATGAATATAGTACTAATGAGAGCGGTGATCGGTTTGAATGTAATAAATAAAAAGCCGATTATTACTTTATTCACAGT